>NC_079441.1:1946707-2211707 GCF_903798145.1 Danio aesculapii
CAATGTAAAGCTTAAAGATGTTAAGCAGAGAGGAAAAACCCTCACCTTCTGTTGTGTGTATTGTGTTTGGTTGTGTTGAAGTTATACTGCATGTGTGTGTGTGTGCTGTATATTTACTGTACATCACATGACTGAGATTCTCCGCCCATTGCATGCATGCATCACCGCTGCACTGGAGAGAAGAGGTTGTTTAGGTTTGATTATTGAATATTGGGAGCATAAACTAACAGTGACTATGTTACTGTCATGGATTGGTCAGGCTCTCACGACCCCCACTCACGAAGATCACCATCACCTGACTTCTAATGAGCACACAGCTGCATCACATTCACGAGCACCAGATAAAAGCACAGCACTCCAGTCGCTCATTGTCCGGGCTCGTCTCGACGAAAGCGGACAACTGAGCGACCACTCAGCGTAGTCATCCTCAGCTAAAACAAACGATTTACTTACCTGTTCTCTTTGTATTCCTCCTAGTCTTCCTGGTCCTCCCGAATCGTCCTGTCTTCCAGTCCTTCCAAGTCTGTGTCATCCTCTGTCAGCTGTATCTGGTGTGTGCTGTCCATCCTCGTGTATTCCTGTTACCCAGCCACGGAGGAAAAGACCCCAACATCATTCCTGATCCTCCTGGCTATCCTTCATGTGCTCCTTGTTGTCATTTAATAAACACCCTAACGTTTCCTTACCTCTGTCTCCTGTCCGCTTCATAACAGAAGCCCGGACCCATAACGACGACAACATGAGCACCCCCGATCACCTTCAAGAGCTGGTGGACCAGTTGAAGCGGATTCTACAGCCACCAGCTCCACTTTCCAACGCACCACCAGCACCGAGCACTTCCGCCTCCACAGTTTCTTCTTCGGCCCTTCCTTCCAGTCCCATGGCCCGACCAGCGCCCTACTCAGGCGGAGCGGGGGAGTGCAATGGTTTTCTGTTACAATGTTCCCTCATATTCGAAATGCAACCTTCTCTATATCCCACAGATAAGTCGAAGATCGCCTACATCGTATCTCTACTCTCTGGACCTGCACTTAAATGGGCTGAGACGATCTGGAACCAAGCCGGGCCGGTCATGAATTCCATCACTACCTTCACGGAGTATTTCAAAGAGGTGTTTGGACGTTCTGATGGGGAAGTAGCCGCTGGAGAGCAGCTGTATCATCTAAAGCAAGGTACTCTATCTACACAGGAATATGCTCTCCGGTTTCGCACTCTAGCAGCTGCAAGTGGATGGAATGAGAGATCGTTGTTGACCACGTACCGGCTCGGCTTGGAACCCACTCTCCGAATCCAACTGGCCACATTAGATGATACAATGGGTCTGGAGAGATTCATCCAACATTCTCTCCGATGTTCCGATCGTCTCCGTTCCTATCAACAGGACACCATCACCCCCTCGTCTGCACTCCTCCAATCGCCTGAGTCAACAGCCTCTCCAGAACCAGAACCCATGATAATAGAGTCTGGAAGACTGACATCAGCGGAACGACAGAGGAGGCTGACCCGGGGTCTGTGTCTATACTGCGGTGTCAGTGGACACACCCGTATGGAGTGTCCCCTTCGTCCCATTCGGACTTCAGTGAGTGTATTCAGTACGAATATTGAACAATGTAAACCACTTACTACCACCGTACAAATAACTACTGCCTCTATTTCTCTCCTTGTCACAGCCCTCATCGACTCCGGGTCAGCAGGGAACTTCATCTCCCAATCCCTCTGTCGTCAACTCCACCTCCGTACTGAGGCGTCCTCGCATATATACCAGATACAACCGATAACCCAGTGCACTCGATCTTCGACCCGTATCCATCGACAATGCGAAGACATCCTTCTTCAAGTGGGGTTGTTACATCAAGAGAGGATTCAATTTCTGGTTCTGGAGGGTGCAAATATGGACATCATTCTAGGGCGCCCGTGGCTGGTGAAGCACGATCCCATCATCTCTTGGGGCACAGGAGAGATAAAGAAATGGGGATCTGGATGTACACCTGCCTGTTTTCCAAATCTCCCTCTTCAAGGTCGGAACCCCCATTTCTTTGTTTGCAACATCGGTCGAGAGCCCTCCTGAGAAGCAGTCTATCCACATTCCTAAGGAGTACAGCTCCTTTCATGATGTCTTCTGCCCCAAGAGAGCTTCCCAGCTACCGCCGCATCGGCCATGGGACTGCGCGATCGACCTAGTTCCAGATGCCCAGTTGCCAAGAGGTAGGATCTACCCGCTCTCGCTTCCAGAGAATCAGGCAATGGAAGATTACATAAGGGAGGCTCTGAGTCAGGGGTACATACGTCACTCAAAATCACCAGCCGCCTCAAGCTTCTTCTTTGTGGCCAAGAAGGACGGAGGGCTGCGTCCATGCATCGACTACAGGGTCCTAAATAACGGTACAGTAAAATACCGATATCCCCTTCCTCTGGTACCAGCCGCTTTGGAACAGCTCCGGAAGCTAAAGTCTTCACTAAATTGGACCTCCGCAGCGCGTATAATCTGATAAGAATACGTGAGGGGGACCAATGGAAGACAGCATTCGTGACCCCTACTGGCCACTATGAATATGAGGTCATGCCTTACGGTCTGGTCAACGCCCCCTCCGTATTCCAAAACTTCATTCATGAAGTCCTCCGGGAGTTTCTTCACCACTGTGTAATAGTGTACATAGATGACATCCTCATTTACTCCCGGAGTGAGGCCGAACATCGCCAACACGTTGCGGAGGTCCTACACACATTGAGAGAACATCACCTCTACCTCAAAGCGGAGAAATGCTCATTCCACCAGAAGTCGATTCATTTCTTGGGATACATCATTGACCAAACCGGTATACGTATGGATGGGAAGAAAATTGAGGCTGTTCTATCCTGGTCAGAACCCACTTCCATTAAGGAGCTCCAGAGGTTTCTTGGGTTTGCTAACTTTTATAGACGGTTTATCAAGGACTACAGCAGGATTACATCACCTCTCACTAATCTCCTCAAGGGTAAACCCAAAGGACTGGAGTGGACCAAAGAAGCAGCCGCAGCCTTCCGCCTTCTTAAGAAGGAGTTCACAAGGGCCCCACTCCTGACTCATCCTGACCCAAATCTTCCTTTCGTGGTGGAAGTGGACGCATCCACCACCGGCGTCGGGGCAGTATTATCTCAACATCATGATACACCGCCCCGACTGCATCCCTGTGCCTATTTCTCTCGGAAGTTGAGCCCGGCGGAGCAGAATTACAGCATAGGAGACAGGGAGCTTCTAGCAATCAAGCTAGCCTTGGAGGAGTGGCGTCACTGGTTGGAGGGAGCCAAACATCCGTTCCAGGTGATCACAGATCACAAAAACCTCCAATACATCAAAGAGGCCAAGAGACTATGTCCACGTCAAGCCAGATGGTCACTTTTCTTCTCACGTTTTGATTTTCTCCATTTCCTATCGTCCAGGACCCAAGAATCTAAGAGCAGACGCTCTCTCTCGTTTACACGAGCATCACGATCATGAAGAACTCCCAACGAAGATTCTTCCCGAACACATCTCCATTTGTCCGATCACCTGGAACGCTCCTCCAGTCGTTGCCACTCCGGAAGCCCCTGCTCCGCCGGGATGCCCTCCTCATCGGCAGTTCATACCACCTGAACACCGGGTAGATCTGATCCACTCCTTACATACCTCGCTAGGCACTGGACATCCAGGGATCAACAATACTCTCTCGCTAGTATCCCAACGATTCTGGTGGCCAAACATGGCAAGGGATGTGAGGCAATATGTTCAGGGCTGTAAGGACTGTGCCCAATCCAAGAGCCCACGTCATCTACCCGCTGGAAAGCTCCATCCCTTGCCGATTCCGAACCGTCCCTGGTCACACCTAGGAGTGGACTTTATCACTGACCTCCCTTCGTCAGAAGGTAATACCTGTATTCTAGTCATAGTAGATAGATTCTCAAAGTTTGTCAAACTAATCCCTCTGAAAGGTCTTCCCACAGCCTTTGAAACTGCCGACAATATCTTTAATCAAGTCTTCAGGTCATTTGGTATTCCAGAAGATATTGTGTCGGACAGAGGTCCACAGTTCATCTCACGTCTATGGAAAGCCTTCTTCAAGCTCCTAGGTGTGGCCGTCAGCCTCTCTTCTGGATATCATCCCCAAACCAACGGGCAGACAGAGAGGAAGATTCAGGAGGTGGGACGGTTCCTGAGGACCTTCTGCAGTGGTCACCAGAACTCCTGGAGCCAGTATTTGGGCTGGGCAGAATATGCCCAAAATTCACTGCGGCAACCCTCCACCGGACTCACGCCATTCCAGTGCGTCCTGGGCTTCCAACCACCGCTCTTTCCCTGGGATGGCGAACCATCTGATGTCCCCGCAGTGGATCACTGGTTCCGGGAGAGCGAGAGAGTCTGGGACGAGGCTCATCAACATCTGCAGAGGGCAGTCCGTCGAAGCAAGGTAACCGCCGATAGGAGAAGGTCTGAAGAACCCAGATACACACCCGGACAAAAGGTGTGGCTATCCACCCGGGACATACGCATGCGACTGCCCTCTCGCAAGTTAAGTCCCCGATTTGTTGGTCCCTTCACCATCGTGGAACAGGTTAACCCCGTCACCTACAAACTACAATTACCCTCTCACTACCGTATTCACCCTACATTCCACGTATCACTCCTGAAACCCTATCACGATCCTGTTCTTCCCTCCACAGAGCCTGACCACGAAGAGGAACCCCCTCCTCCACTGCTCCTAGAAGAAGGAGCCGTCTACGCAGTGAAGGAGATCTTGCGTTCCCGACGTCGTGGTGGCCAGTTGGAGTACCTGGTGGACTGGGAAGGGTACGGCCCCGAAGAAAGGACATGGGTTCCCAGAGCGGATATTCTCGATCCTAGTCTCATGGTGGAGTTTCATGAGAGCCACCCTGAGTTCCCAGCGCCTAGAGGCAGAGGGAGACCACCACGGCGTCGGAGGTGTCGGCCCTCAGGAGCGGGCCCTGGGGAGGGGGGTACTGTCATGGATTGGTCAGGCTCTCACGACCCCCACTCACGAAGATCACCATCACCTGACTTCTAATGAGCACACAGCTGCATCACATTCACGAGCACCAGATAAAAGCACAGCACTCCAGTCGCTCATTGTCCGGGCTCGTCTCGACGAAAGCGGACAACTGAGCGACCACTCAGCGTAGTCATCCTCAGCTAAAACAAACGATTTACTTACCTGTTCTCTTTGTATTCCTCCTAGTCTTCCTGGTCCTCCCGAATCGTCCTGTCTTCCAGTCCTTCCAAGTCTGTGTCATCCTCTGTCAGCTGTATCTGGTGTGTGCTGTCCATCCTCGTGTATTCCTGTTACCCAGCCACGGAGGAAAAGACCCCAACATCATTCCTGATCCTCCTGGCTATCCTTCATGTGCTCCTTGTTGTCATTTAATAAACACCCTAACGTTTCCTTACCTCTGTCTCCTGTCCGCTTCATAACAGTTACATGGACATCAGTAATCGAATTATTTGCCTTAATCTGAGTGAGACAATAATATGATTAAGGTGAGCTACTTTTTACATGTTATAGCACATCATTCGATTGACATCATTGCGTTTCTGCGTTACATTGAGTTTTTATGTAATTTCGGGTGTTTCATTTTTAATTTGTCAACTTTAACTGCAGTTTGGCACTTTCACTTTCAATCAAATAAATAATACAGATCAGCAAAAATCACACTATCATTACACCTCAAAACCAGCCACTATCAAACCAAAGTATCATCAAGCTGAACCTGTATTCTGCATATTTTATCCATTTCAAGAGTTCACACTTAGATATTGTTTGACAGCTGTTAGCAGGTTTGGCATGCTGTCCCGGGAGAGAACCCTGAGCTCCCGCCTGGTCCATAGAGCATATGCGGGGAGTACGAGATCAGGTGGTTCTCGAGAGCTCCCCGTGGTAAAGGAGGAAAGGAGGAGAAGGGGTGGATGGGGGGTTTCTTCGGAAAACGAAGATAAGAGAGTAGTTCTAGCTAGGCTACTTATAGTGAGTTGGGGTTAATCTGATTGGCTAACTAGTGAATGTAGATGAGTGGCCAGCTGCAGTCAATCATATCACGTGCTCCTCTCGAAATTAGTTTGAAAACTTCACTTAATTGCATTTCAAGTACAGCGAAACGTGCTAAATTAAAATGAATATTTTACAAATGTAACTTACAGTGTCTTTTACTCAAATACCATTGATTGATAGGAATCATCATCATCGTGAAGCATCATTGTCTCCCACGTGGAGTCAGTTTTGAGTATGGGGTGAATAATGAGTGAGATGCAGTGATGCACAGCTTTTATTGTACATTCTCATGTTACACACTTAATGAACAGGACTTCACAGAGAAGCAGTCATGCATTATTTGAGAAAACATGCTGAGAAAATAAGCTAATCTTCTAAAATCATGTTTACAACCCAGGCTCATTCTGAAAACGTAGTCCCGAGGACGTTTCTGGAGACCGCAAATTATGTAGCCGGAGGTACGTATGGCTGCATTTCATTTTTTAAGCGAACGCTGCGGGGCGGGATGATGCCGTTCCTTTTAGCGCTCGCCGGCTGACCGCTTACCTTCGTGTGGAGGGCTTTCCCGCCGCAACCAGTTTGTCCGGTTAGCTTGTCCTGTGCGTCGGTGGACTCGAGACGCAGAGAGGAGCTGACCATGACGATGACGAGCGGGTTCGAGTCCGGGGAAGAGCGGTTCCAGAAATCAGGTAAGACTAAAACAGAATCCAAGAAATAAAGGGAAGAGGTTCATAACATGGTGAGAATGTGGTAATATCCGAAAACGTGGTAAAAAAAAAAAAAATAAAAATCAGACGAGGGCTTTTCTTTTTCCGGACGGCTTTTGTAAATCGTTGGTTGGGTTTAGGGCGGGCGGGTCGATCGGTAAAATTGGTTGGGTTCGGGGAAGGAGGAGGGTGGGTCGGCTGGCCGATTGGCTGGTCGCCCAGTCAATCATTCAGCCAGTCGGACAGACAGACGTTTGTTCGACAGCGGCCTCTGGTGGGTTCATGCGAGAACAGCGCGGGCGCAAACGGCACTTGCGGGAGACGTCCGAGAAGCCAAAAAGCAGCAAAAACCAAAAATGGCAAAAATACGTACCTCCCGGGACATATTTCGCGGTCTCCAGAAACGTCCTCGGGACTACGTTTTCAGAATGAGCCTGGGTTGCATGTTTATGTATGGAAAATTTATAACACTTCCACAATTTACTAGCTTATTACCTGACTATTATTACAATATGAACTGCTTATTAGCACTTATAAAGCATGGTCTTTTAAATCACCATACCTAAAACCAGGTAAGCAGCTTATTAGTCGTTTATTGAGCTAAAAGTCTTGGCTAATGCTTTGTTAATGGTGTGAATTGTACATTAAATCCTGCAGCATCACTGTGGAGGTTTTGTGGATCCAGGTTATGCTATTCTTAGACACTGACCTGTAAATAAAGCACAGTGAGACTCATAATCACATCTTAACCCAATAATCACAGTTCAGGAGGTGATTTGTGTAAATAATAATTAATAATAATGTACCTTTGTCTTCTTCATCTCGTTTCACCTCAGGCTGGGGAGGGGTAATCCAGGAGAGTTTAAGTTTGGTGAATCCTCTTACTTTCAGACTAGACTGCAGCTAGAAAATAAAACATATTTTAGTGTACACTTTAAACATACGCCCTCAAAACCTCACCGTTACAGAAATATTTGTACACTGATTCACTGGTGTTTTTACTTCTGCTGTACTGTTTGATGCAACCATAGGCAAATAGATAGGATTGGGTGATATAGCAAAAAAATATATATTTTTTCCTAAAGTTTGACCATTACACAATTTTGATTTATACTTTAATTTAATTTTGATGTGTGACTAAACTCAAAAAGTCTTCAAAAAGTTAGGAGCATCCACCATTCGTTCCTTCATTCATTCAAACAGAGACCAATAGACCAACAGAGTTTTTCTTTAAAACATGCAAAGTAATCTGCCAATGGGTTAAGAAAAATAAGCTTACTTCAAAGCAAAAAACTACATGATTTTGCTTCCCCGTTGTTAGATTAATTTGCTTGTTATAAGGTAAAACACTCTTCATTTTGAGTCATTATTTCTGAAATCAAAACACTATTTTGATCTTGTCTAGAAAATGCTTCTTGATTTATGAATTTTTAGAAATTTGAACAAGAAAAAGTCAAAAAAGTAAGAAAAGCTTTTTTTTTTGTCATGTAGACCGCATTCTGATTTTACTTGACCTTTTTGAGGGATGTAAACAAAAACAAAGGCCCTAATCTACATTTTTATTTTCCATAGCTTCTGAGAATACAAAAAGCTCCAGATATTGATAAATAATGTCATGCAGCTGTTTTAACATAAAGCTATGATGGAATTGCCTCGTTACAATTGAGAAAAAGTTTGACAACAAGCAAGAAATGTTCCTGTGTGATGTGTGGGAGATGTCTCATCACTTAATGTAAAATCTGCACATAATCTTATAATTATTGCATTATATTTGTAATGAAATGTTCGAAATGTTTCTCACAGCTTAACAAAATAGTGAGCTTATGAGAAATGTATTTGAGTCATCAATCGTATCATCGATATCTCTGGTTCAGAATTTAATAGAGACATGTGAACTGGCGACTAGATACATGTTAATAACAATTAACTACATGCATAACTATATGAAGTATATTAGCGTAGCTTGTGATAGCATAATGTTAGCAACATGCTCATCTAGTTCAACAGAATAAAAAACAACATCTCATATAGTTTGGAAGCACTTGAGAATGAGTAAATAGTGAGTACATTTTCATTTTGGATGAACTTTACCTTTAATAACAGAGAGATCATGTTTATGAATGGTGAATCAGGCTCTTTCTAACCTGAGAGAGGAGTTTGTCACTCTCTGGACCAGCGAGTTCAGAACTGGAGACTAATTTCATCTTCACAGAGTTTTTCCTCACTGAAAAATAAATGAGCACAATGAAGAGACACAAGTTTCACAGGAGAGATGAATTTGACATGATTTAACAAACTGTACAAAGTGAAATAAGGGCGTCACACACCGGATGAGCCGCTCAGCGCAGCGACACGATACGCACATGACAGGTGAAAGTATCGCACACCAGACGCGCACATTGACATGCTATTTAAAACGAAACTATTCAGATGGCGCTCTGTGGCGCGGCAGAAATATGAACAGCATCCTGAGTCGTGGCTGGGCGCTGTGGATAGCCGCTGACTTGCGGCGCCGGTGTGTGTACCCTGATAGAAACCTATGTTTAGAATTCTGAAAGGCATGGCGCTGCGTGGCGCTTCTGGTGAGTCACCCCCTTTAGCGTCCCATTTATTTATGCACTTTTGGAAGCTTCAAAATAAAAGTCACTATCCACCACTGATACTGAATTAAATTTAGTTTGACATGATTTCACAATCCGTATAGAATAACACGCGAGCCATTTATTTATGCACTTATAAAAGCTTCAGGATTAATGCACTTTCGAAAGCTTCAAAATAAAAGTCACTATCCAACACCACTAAGTTGAATTTTATTCAACATGATTTAACAAACCGCACTGGATAATAAGCATCCCATTTATTTATGCACTTTTGGAAGCTTCAAGATAAAAGTCACTATGCACCCACTGATACTGAATTAAATTTAGTTTGATATGGTTTCACAATCCGTACAGAAAAAACAAGCGTGTCATTTATTTATGCACTTATAAAAGCTTCAGGATTAATGCACTTTCGAAAGGTTCAAAATAAAAGTCACTATCCACCACTGATACTGAATTAAATTTAGTTTGACATGGTTTCACAATCCGTACAGAATAACAAGCGTGTCATTTATTTATGCACTTATAAAAGCTTCAGGATTAATGCACTTTCGAAAGCTTCAAAATAAAAGTCACTATCCAACACCACTAAGTTGAATTTTATTCAACATGATTTAACAAACCGCACTGGATAATAAGCATCCCATTTATTTATGCACTTTTGGAAGCTTCAAGATAAAAGTCACTATGCACCACTGATACTGAATTAAATTTAGTTTGATATGGTTTCACAATCCGTACAGAAAAACAAGCGTGTCATTTATTTATGCACTTATAAAAGCTTCAGGATTAATGCACTTTCGAAAGGTTCAAAATAAAAGTCACTATCCACCACTGATACTGAATTAAATTTAGTTTGACATGGTTTCACAATCCGTACAGAATAACAAGCGTGTCATTTATTTATGCACTTATAAAAGCTTCAGGATTAATGCACTTTCGAAAGCTTCAAAATAAAAGTCCTTATCCAACACTATTGTTGAATTAAATGCAGTTTGACATGATTTCACAAACTGTACAAAATAACAAGCATCCCATTTATTCATGCACTTTTAAAAGCTTTTGGATTTATGCACTTTCAGAAGCATCAGAAGTCACTATTATTGAATTAAAATTTTGTTTGACATGATTTAAGAAATTGTACAAAATAACATGTGTCCCATTTATTTATGCACTTAAAAAATTCTAAATAAAAGTCACTACTCAACACCACTAAGTTGAATTTTATTCAACATGATTTAACAAACCGCACTGGATAATAAGGATCCCATTTATTTTTACACTTTTGGAAGCTTCAAAAGTCACTATCCACCACTGATACTGAATTAAATTTAGTTTGACATTTATTTATGCACTTATAAAAGCTTCAGGATTAGATTGTGTTTATTAAAACCAATATAAATCTGCAGATAATCAATAACACTGCTGATAATAATCACATTATACAGATGCAGATGGTCATGAATGAGCTGAAAAAGCCCCCCGAGGTGAAGAAGGCATGGAGGCAGTGGTGTTTATATTGATGTAGAAAATCATCATTTCTGGATCATTTTAATCCTTTAATTGTTTTCATCTATAAAGATGAAAGTATTCAGCAGTGTGTAAGCGTTTGGACCTGCACAGGAGCATAACTAACACGCTCTGCTGGATTTTAGACCTGATTTTAGCTGGTCAATGGTGCGGTCTATTTCAGTTCCTCAAATTAGCAATGCATCAACAATGCGCCTTAACACACCTCCTTTATAGACCAGCACACCCATGAGTGGCACAAATGGATTTGCTATTTAAACAACGTGACACAAAACATGAATATTACTGCTGCGCTGGTCTGAAAATAGCAATAAATCGAGCCAAAGATGTCTTGCGCCTTATTGTGCCGGGTGTATGATAGGGCCCTAAATGTTTCCGCCTCAGTTTTCTATTCTGAATTAGATTCTGAAAAATATCTTTTAACCTGTTTATTTTAGTAGCATCACGTAATAAATGATTTAAATCATAGCTAATAAAAATAGCCTTTTTATTAAAAAGAAAATTATTATATATTTCTAGGGAAATGATACATCATAAGAAACATTGTTTTAGCATTACTCAACAACAACGTTGCATGTTTTTGTCTATTATCATGCAGCTCTAATTGTAGCCTACATGTATTAATGTCATGTATTAATATATTTATATACTGAATTACCCCACAGCTGCTGATAGACTTCAACTTCACACAGCGTAAGAAACCTGTTATTTCCAGGAGCAATGACGCTCACATAACGTCCCTCCATTGCAGGACATGAGAATCTGTAAGAAGCTCCTAATGGCACACTAGTAATCACAGCACATCTAGAGAGAGTCAAAGAGATGAGAGAAAAAACAAAAACACTTGAGTAATAATGCATTTAAATGTTGGATCAAACCTGGGAATTCGAAAAACATCTCTGAAAGTATTAATCTTCAAATAAACAAATTATAAATATTATCTTCATAATATATGACCATACTTCTTCCCACGAGCTATTAGAGCCCTCAATTCCAATCATCTTACCCCTCTCTGAAATATTATCCAGAATCCAAGCTCATAAAACTAGGACCCACTCTCTATCACACTACACGAAAACCCTGAAACGTTATGCAATTCTAAGTGTGCCTCACACAGGTGAGTGGGCTTGACAAACCACCAGTCGAAAACACGCTCCATCATCTCTCTGACACTTTGATCAACACTTGGACCAGTTTTGCACATTTGCACCAGACACTGTCTTACAATCACTCCATATCTCTATAAAACATTATGCAATTCTGACTGTGCCTCACACAGGTGAGTGGGCTTGACTAACCACCTGTAGAAACTCCATCTTGTAAGGAATAAATGAGAAATACAATGTTTGCTTGTGAATGTGCCACACATCACTTGTTTTCTTCATTCTTAAATACCTTCTTGGCACAATATTGTTCTGTCTTATGAAGCAGTGCTTGTTTAAGCTTATTTGTATAGTTCAGTGTGTATTGTATATGCCAGGAGTGTCCAAACTGTCCTGGAGGGCCAGTGTCCTGCAGAGTTTAGCTCTAATTTGCTTCAATTCACCTGCCAGGAAGTTTCTAGTATATCTAGTTAGAGCTTATTTAGCTGGTTCAGGTGTTTGATTAGGGTTGGAGCTAAACTCTCCGCCACACTGGCCCTCCTTGACCTAGTTTGGACACCCCTGGTATATTCCACAGTTAGTAGTTAGTATAGTTAGATTACCTCTTTAACATGTAAGTTATGTATAGGTTTAAAGTAGCTCTCCAGGCCAGCATTGTGTTCATATTTATGATTATGTTTATTTTCATTCCACTGTATGTCCACATATGTAGTGCATTGGCAATGAAGCTCATATTTAAAGCTCAAAAAAATCATCACAACACCTCAATAGTTGAAAATTACCAGTAGTGTAAATTAACAAATTACAAATTACTCTAATTGAGTAGTTTTTTCTCAGGAATTGTAATTTACTGAGTAGTTTAAAAAATAAAAATGTGTACTTTTACTTTCTCTTGAGTACATGTTTAGTGCAGTATTGGTACTTTTACTCCACTACTGTCCTTCAACCTGCAGCCACTGCTTTATTTTTCTAGATTAGACAAATTAGACAAATCAGTCCTGTGATTCCTGTCCAATCAGATTGCATATAGAAAATAAATCACTTAAAATTTATTTAAAATTGCAGCAAACTGTTTGCAAGCATCAAAAGTGTCCAAGAAGATGTCCAAAATCTTTACACGCATTGACCCAGAGACTGTTTAGATGATGCCACTGATGAGAAGATGACGGATGTTTACTGTATGATGACCGAAATGGCCTTAAACACCCAGCAGACACAAGAGACGTCAACATGACGTCAGATTGAAGTTGTACCCCAACATCATGGGAACGTTGAATTTTGTTTGGAAATGAAAATTGGGTTGACGTCAGAGCTCAACGTCAGGCCAACTTCAATGTTTAACTTCAAACCAAATATCGACGTCTAATGATGTTACAGCTTGACGTTGTGTGGACGTTACCACTATGACATCTATCAGACGTTGGATTTTGGTTACCATACCTCAAGAATAAATGTCAGTATTTGACATCAATGTGACGTTGGTTTAAGATGTTGACTCGACATTGGATTTTGGTCACTTTCTAACACAACCTAAAATCAACCAAATATCAACATCATTTGACTTCATTATTGGACATCAAAATATTGTCCTCAGACGCTGGCTAGACATTGAATTTTGGTCACCTGACATCACAACCTAAATCTAACCTAATATTAACTTCTGATGATGCTGTGTGCCTGCTGGGCAATAACTAGATGCACTACAGAATGTTACGTTTACACACATCCACAAATGACATGTAAATGCATCAACATTTTTTTCTAGTGTAATACTCACTACTCTTGAGTACTTTTGAAAGGGCTACTTTTTACTCACACTTTGAGTAATATTTACAACAGATACTTTTACTCTACTTGCACTAGATTTTTAGGCAAGTAATGGTACTTTTACTTGAGTATGATTTTTCAGTACTCTTTCCATCACTGAAAATTACAGACTGGTCTTTCTCCTTCGTTTTATTCCCAAAACCCATGGAAAGGGGTGTTTTCAAGTGCTTAATTTGAGCCGTATGTTGCCGGATCCCGTTCCATTTGGTTTTCCGAAATGTATTTTAATGGATCTGGCATTAACTTGTGCTTGGTGAATACCTTTGTGTGTGTTCATGTGTGTCTGTGAGATAGATAGATAGATAGATAGAGAGAGAGAGAGAGAGAGAGAGAGAGAGAGAGAGAGAGAGAGAGAGAGAGAGAGAGAGAGAGAGAGAGAGAGTGAGAGAGAGAGAGAGAGTGTGTAAATGAGTGGAAGTGAAGGCTGTGTGGACACACATGACGGTAGCCACTAGTCACCATGCGCAAGTTAAAGCAAAAGTCACGTTTAACTATTGACCCACAAAAAATCATTTCAGCCAATCTGCTTTCTTATGTTTACAGTCACTCTCATTGGCTGGTGATTGTTTCGCTCACAGTGAGCAGTAAAAATAAATAACGCCATAGTGGCCAACCCTTAATAATATTTGTATTTTCAAAATGGCAAAGTTGCAGTCATGCATTTATTCATTTTTTAAAACCACGAGTAAATCTGATAATGAGCCTGATCAAAAGAGATCTAGAGAAGATGAAACTGCATGAATGGATCAGGATAGTGGGAGACAGAAGCAAAGCCAAGTCAGCCAGAAAACAGGACAGAAGAGGTAACTGTGGGCTCTTCTTGGAGATTAGACTGAGTCATTTGAGATTTTTTTTCACTTGGAACATAATAGTGAAGTGAACTGAATAGTGATTGTTCATATGATTTATGTTTGTAGCTACATGTTTTTATTATCCATGACTGACCTATAACGCTATATGGCACAAATGAATTAAATACCATTCAGAAATGTGCTGCTCTTTTTTCCGCTATCACCATTTAATGACGTCATGCTTCAGGAAAACTGAAATTGTTTGGTGGACGTCGATCACGGTGACCTTTATTTCACGGTTTTATTGCAGGAATTATTCATTTACAAATTAAACCCTGGTTGTTTACACATTTTATCTCACAATAACCTGCTGGATGCAAACCAATCAGGTTTCAGAAGTGTTCCACTGAGACTGCGCTAGTTTCAGTCACTGAAGCCCTGCAGATTGCCTAAGAAGGTTGTAAATCATCTACCCTGCTTTTACTGGTGAATCATCAGATTCTGCTGTCCACCCTCTCCTTAATGGGCATCACTGGAACCCCACTTGGCTGGCTGGAGTCTTACCTCACTGGCAGATCATTCAGGGTTGCCTGGAGAGGAGAGGTCTCCAAAGCTCTGTAGTTGGCCACTGGAGTACCTCAGGGATCTCTTTTAGGCCCCCTACTTCTCTCTATTTACACCACATCTCTGGGAACCATCATCCATTAACATGGTTTCTCTTATCGTTGCTATGCCGATGACACACAACTCTATCTTTCATTTCTTCTGAATGACCTTACGGTAGCTGCAAAGATCTCGCACTGCCTGGAGGATATCTCAGCTTGGGTGAACAACCACCACCTACTGCTCAATCTGGCAAATCTAAACCTCTTGTCTTCCCTGCAACACCACACATTCAACATCATTTCTCAAACCAGCTGGGATCATCCACCATTATCCTCCATTATCATGATCAGTTGTCCTTCAGAGAGCACATTGCTAACACAGCTCCATCATGCAGGTTTGCACTATTCAACGTCAGACAAATCAGACCCTTCCTAGCAGATCTGCACAGCTTTTAGTCTAAACTCTTGCCAAGGCTGCACTACTGCAGTGCCCTTCTAGCTAGTCTCCCATCCTGCACTCTCAAGCCTCTCCAGATGATCCTAAATGCAGCAGCTTGTCTGGTCTTCAATGAGCCCAAGAGAGCTCATGTAACACCTCTCTTTATCTCTCAGCATTGGTTACCGCTCGAAGCTCGGATTAAGTTCAAATCATTACCATGCCCCTCTTACCTCCACCTGCTCCTGAAGGTCTACATCCCCTGCAGGAGCCTCCAGTCGGGGAGTGAGCACCACCTTGTGGTAACATCACAGAAAGGCTATAAGTCACTTTTCAAAACTTTTTCATTTACTGTTCCTCATCGGTATGATCTTCACACAGGTGAGTGGGCTTGACCTGTTGAAACACTCTTCTCTCTCACTATATAAAAACCTCCTTACTCACACTATGCTATCCAAACCATGCCCGGGCGCGTTTCCCGGATCATTTGAGAAGTGTAAGTCCTCTGAATCGGGCTCAGGCACGGTTCAGTTGGCCGGCCCTGGCCCGGTTGGAAGAGGTGTGCCAGAGCGCGGTTCACTTGGGCAGGGCCGTGCACAGGAGGGTGGCCGGTGGCTAGAGCCACTGCCCCTCTGCACTCATTAGCTGAGGTGCCCCTCTTAGCCTGTACTCCCTCCCTCCCCCTCCAATGTGTCCGTACTCCACCCCTCCACTGATTGCGGTAATCCCTTTACTTCACGGGTCACCCCCCCACTTAGCGTGATTTCCTCGACCATCACAACCCCCTCCCCCCACGTAGCGTGAATGAGCACCACTGCATAGTACTGCACTTGGGCTTTGGTGTGGTATGCTTGTAGTGTGAGTGCAAAGCGTGCCTGAGCCCGAAACTGAAGACGAGACGTGACTTTTAAAGGACTGTTTTATATGTGTTGTTGATCATTCTTACTGTTCAATGAACGCAAACTGTTGTAGATTACTAAAGACACAAACCCCTCACTGCACGACAGATGCACCTTCAGCAAACCTCCTAATAGCTGCAGCACGAGGACTTTATGATTGTTTACGAGCGTCAGAAGTGGCTGATCTGTTCGGCAAAATATTTGACTGCGTGTCACTGCATATCAACCGACTAAAACAATATAACTAAAGAAATCTCCAATGTGCTGAACGAAAGCGCTTGCTGAACAGCAGGTAAGCGTGCTCAGGCCCGAATGCAATGTCGTCGGGGGAGACGGGAGGGGGGTCAAGCGTGCTTTGGCCCGGTTCAAGGCAACTGTACATAGTGGGAGTACTCCCTTAGTATAATTCTTGTGTGTATTGCCTCTTCTTGTTGAATCGCTGAATGCCTCCTCAATTGTGCATCACGTTCAACAAAAGCGTCTGCTAAATAGCAGTTTAAATGTGATGAAACATAAGCCTTGTGATAACAACCTCCTGGATGTACATTATCCCTATCATATGCAAGTCAATGGTTACAGGTTTTCATCATTCACCAAAATATCTTCTTGAGTTTTCAACAGAAGAGAGAAACTCATAAATGTTTGAAAGCAGGAAATGAGTTATTTTAAATATTTGAGTGAACTATCCCTTTAAGCGCAGTGTTATTATTATTGTGTATTTATTTATTCTTAAATAAGCATTAAATCTTAAAAAGGAACCTTAAAATTAGTCACATTTTTCTATTGAGAACCATCTGTAACATAGTTTCTCACATGGGATTGTTGTTGCCGTTGTTTTCCGGTGAGTTTCCGATGTGAATCTCGGCTCTGTCAAGCCTTTCTGGGCAGCAGTCGGCTCTGTTTGTGATGGTTACAAAACTTACGAAGTAAGAGTCCAGCAGATCCAGCATCCACCACGGGTTTGTATCTGCCGCTGTATGGGTGCAAAATGAAGCCTGGCCTGGTGCTATTTTTATTCCATCATTACCACTTTGGGCATGCCAGTATTCAAATATAGATGATTGAACAGCATTTCCATTTAACTGAATGTTATCTGGAAGATGAAGAAGCTGCACATTAGGACACATTATAAACAAGCCTGAATAATAAACGAGCATCCCAACAATTCAACAAGTTGGGAAGGAATCACTTTACTTGATAGGGGTGTTCAAAAGACTGTCATAATATATGAAGTACCATTCGCTCAGTTATGTCATTCTTATAAATATGTCATTATAATTATTAAGGCCATTATAATTGAGTCATGGATTTATTAGCATATCTTTCTTGCCCTTAAACACGGTAGTGTAAATTGAAATGGTCAATAAATGTTGTTATAAAGTTATGAATATTGACCCACTTTACTGAGGAATATTGATGACACATTCATTCTGTTCCATTGCTCCTTATAGCTCCCTAGCCGCCGTGTGTTGGAGTTTTCCCCACACTGTCAAAAAATCCTGGTTGCCTTAAATTTTTAAGTTGAATCAAATTAATCTTACGAGTTCATTGAACTGATGTTAAACTGACTTAAACCAGCTTGAATAACTTATAAAATTAAGTTAGAACATGATTAAGTTAGTTTAGTAAGTTACAATGAACTAAAAACATATGCTGCCATGACTAATTGATTATATATATTTTTACAGTGCAGTGAACAAGGGGGTCAACTTTGACCTATGTCTTTACCATAATGACAGGAAATAATATGTGACTAAATATATTTAAGATACTAGTATTCAGCTTAAAGTGACATTTAAAGGCTTAACTAGGTTAATTAGGTTAACTAGGCCAGTGGTTCTCAAACTGGGGGTCGCGACCCCTGCGGGGGTAGCAGAATAATTTCAAGGGGTTGAGAGAGTGATTTAAAAATTGTGTAATCAGTGATTATAATAAATATTTTTCAGTATTACAAAGCTAATATTTTCAGATTTTTTTAAAGATATCACTGATAAATATATCAAGTATTCAGGACACATTCAGGCAGAATGCATCTTTGTACTTAAAACGCAGCACTCAGGAACAGTTTAAAACTGTTGTCATGTCAACTTGCTGCAGTAAACAAAGCCCGCAACGCTTGCCCCGCCTTCGTGCTCTTCTTATTGGCCCACTGCTCTAAGAACTGAACACAAATGGATTGGTTAAAATCAGCTGTCAATCACTCAATCAACGCCTGTCTTCAGATGACATGAGTAAAGCGCTGAAGATGAGAATGAAAACAACACTGACAGATTTAGTCTTAGAAACACCTAAAGCTACAAATAATGGCACATCTGATTACTGATCATGTGCTGAATGTTAATCCACCATCTACATTTATTGAAGAGTGGATAAAAGACTTCCATTGGCTTCAAGTTTGTTATGAAAATAACTAAAGCATTCACTGTAAAGTCTGTGGGAGGGCATTTTCAGGTAACTGTTTGCCACATCTACACATTTTAGGCACGAGAGGTTCTGTTTAATCCTTCATTTGATCACCAGATGCTGTCAGCCATGCAAGTGGCAGCTATATGTAAAATTTAACACCACGTACACCATCGCAAAAGGGCTTGCACTGACTAAGATTAAACTATTATTGCAGCTCATGAAAAGAGCGGTATTGCTATTAAAATGACGTATGCAAATAATAAGGTATATTTCAAAAGCATCTGCGCAATATCAGACAGCACCTGTAAGAACACAGCACAGTTGACGTTAATAGATTCATAATCGAATTCATGTCAAGCAGTGCGTGCAGGGCCGGTGAGCGGTCCGTCCGTGATATCTTTTGGTCACTCAATTATGTTATAAAAATGTCTTTTCTTGTGATAACGGGATTTCACTGAGACATATTTTCCTCACGCATGCATATATAGTTTTGCTTCTTAGTTTTGATTAGTGTTGATTTCAGATGCAATAAATCTGTTTATAAATCTTGTAGTAACAGTGCGATAATTGGTGTGAGCCGCTAAATTTTGGCTGGTGCGCCTACATTTTTAAAGTTAGGAGCACCAGTACTACCAAGCAAAAATGTTAATTTCGGCCCGGTAATGTATAGTAAATATAGTTAAAATATTGTGAACAGCTTAAAAAAGGTTATTTTTATTGTTTGTATATGCTTTGGTAGTGGGGGGTCGCGAGTTCTTTACGATCTTACATTGGGGGTTGCTGGTTTAAAAGTTTGAGAACGACTGAACTAGGCAAGCCATTGGACAGCAGTGGTTTGTTTTGTAGCCAATCAAAACACATTCATATGAGGCTAAAATTGAAAACTGCTTTATTCCAATTAAATTTAAAGAAATAAGAATTTTCCAGAAGAAAAAACATAAAGGAAATTCTGTGAAAATCGTCTTGCTCTGTTAAATCCTAGTTGAACCACTGGTTAATATATATTGTTTTAATTGTGTGATGTAGTGACAAGTAGTGTACAGTAGGGTGCGGTGACAGTAGTGTACAGTAGGGTGCGGTGACAGTAGTGTACAGTAGGGTGCAGTGACACTAGTGTACAGTAGGGTGCAGTGACAGTAGTGTACAGTAGGGTGCAGTGACAGTAGTGTAAGGTAGGGTGCAGTGACAGTAGTGTACAGTAGGGGGCGGTGACAGTAGTGTACAGTAGGGTGCAGTGACAGTAGTGTACAGTAGGGTGCAGTGACAGTAGTGTACAGTAGGGCGCAGTGACAGTAGTGTACAGTAGGGTGCAGTGACAGTAGTGTAAGGTAGGGTGCAGTGACAGTAGTGTACAGTAGGGTGCAGTGACAGTAGTGTAAGGTAGGGTGCAGTGACAGTAGTGTACAGTAGGGGGCGGTGACAGTAGTGTACAGTAGGGTGCAGTGACAGTAGTGTAAGGTAGGGTGCAGTGACAATAGTGTACAGTAGGGGGCGGTGACAGTAGTGTACAGTAGGGTGCAGTGACAGTAGTGTACAGTAGGGTGCAGTGACAGTAGTGTACAGTAGGGTGCAGTGACAGTAGTGTAAGGTAGGGTGCAGTGACAGTAGTGTACAGTAGGGTGCAGTGACAGTAGTGTAAGGTAGGGTGCAGTGACAGTAGTGTACAGTAGGGGGCGGTGACAGTAGTGTACAGTAGGGTGCAGTGACAGTAGTGTAAGGTAGGGTGCAGTGACAGTAGTGTACAGTAGGGGGCGGTGACAGTAGTGTACAGTAGGGTGCAGTGACAGTAGTGTACAGTAGGGTGCAGTGACAATAATGTACAGTAGGGTGCAGTGACAGTAGTGTACAGTAGGGTGCAGTGACAGTAGTGTAAGGTAGGGTGCAGTGACAGTAGTGTACAGTAGGGTGCAGTGACAGTAGTGTAAGGTAGGGTGCAGTGACAGTAGTGTACAGTAGGGGGCGGTGATAGTAGTGTACAGTAGGGTGCAGTGACAGTAGTGTAAGGTAGGGTGCAGTGACAGTAGTGTACAGTAGGGGGCGGTGACAGTAGTGTAAGGTAGGGTGCAGTGACAGTAGTGTACAGTAGGGGGCGGTGATAGTAGTGTACAGTAGGGTGCAGTGACAGTAGTGTACAGTAGGGTGCAGTGACAATAGTGTACAGTAGGGTGCAGTGACAGTAGTGTACAGTAGGGGGCGGTGACAGTAGTGTAAGGTAGGGTGCAGTGACAGTAGTGTACAGTAGGGTGCAGTGACAATAGTGTACAGTAGGGTGCAGTGACAGTAGTGTACAGTAGGGTGCAGTGACAATAGTGTACAGTAGGGTGCAGTGACAGTAGTGTACAGTAGGGTGCAGTGACAGTAGTGTAAGGTAGGGTGCAGTGACAGTAGTGTACAGTAGGGTGCAGTGACAGTAGTGTACAGTAGGGGGCGGTGACAGTAGTGTACAGTAGGGTGCAGTGACAGTAGTGTACAGTAGGGTGCAGTGACAATAGTGTACAGTAGGGTGCAGTGACAGTAGTGTACAGTAGGGTGCAGTGACAATAGTGTACAGTAGGGTGCAGTGACAGTAGTGTAAGGTAGGGTGCAGTGACAGTAGTGTACAGTAGGGGGCGGTGACAGTAGTGTACAGTAGGGTGCAGTGACAGTAGTGTACAGTAGGGTGCAGTGACAGTAGTGCACAGTAGGGTGCAGTGACAGTAGTGTACAGTAGGGTGCAGTGACAGTAGTGTACAGTAGGGTGCAGTGACAGTAGGGTGCAGTGTCTTTAAGTGTCAGAAGCACCTGTGGAATAGACCGTCAGTTCACACAGAGTCAGATTCTTGGAGTCTCCAGGAATGAACACATTCAGGTAACGTCCTTGCAGTCCACCACATGAATACGAGACAGACTGACCTGCTGAAAGACCCGAAATCTCTGCACATCTAGAGAGAAAATACACAACAGTAGGAAGTTAACATGAACTTCTGCAATATCACACCAAGAGCTCTATTCTAACCATCTTAAGTGCATGATCTAAAGCCCGGCGCAGGTTCATATAGTGCTTTAGGGATCATTGATTCATTCATTTTCTTTTTGGCTTAGTCTCTTTATTAATCAGGGGCCGCCAAAGCGGAATGAACTGCCAACTTATCCAGCGTATGTTTTACGCAGCAATTGCCCTTCTAGCTGCAACCCATCACTGGGAAACACCCAAACTCATTCACACACATCCACTACGGACAATTTAGCTTACCCAATTCACCTATACCACATGTTTTTGGACTTGTGAGGGAAACCGGAGCACCCGGAGGAAACCCACGCGAACACAGGGAGACCATGCAAACTCCACACAGAAATGTCAACTGTCCCAGCCGAGGCTTGAACTAGTGACCTTTTTGCTGTGAGGCGACAGAGCTACCCACTGTGCCACCGTGCTGCTCACTTTAGGACTCATTCACACCAAATTCACTTTTGCTTCTAAAAATGCAAGAGGCAACAATTCTCAATGGTTCGAAAAAAAAAAGCCCAACATAAAGCCCGAGGGTATCTGGACACATCCACAGAGCATCTGTAAACCTAATCAAGCAACGGTTGCTCCGCCTTAAAGCTGTTTTGATGGTCAATTGGTCAGCTGTGAAAGTCGGAGCTCTTTTTATTTGACAAAGCATCTAAAAAATATGGCGCTCATGTGTGTGGTGCTTCAAAACGCAAGACGCGAGTGTAACCGTAACGTGTCTGTCAAGCGCGTGTTCACAGTGAAAAACAATAGAAAAGTAGCACATTGGAAATGAAAAACATGTTCTGTGTGAACGGCTCTATAGTGTCTGAATTTACTTTGGCTATTTTAAGGATGGGAAAAACAACCTGTGTGCCAGGCGCATAGTCTAAGAGGGTTTCCTTATTTTCTTTTAGGCCAGGTCCACACTAATACACTTTCATAAAAACAAAAATGCATATTTTTCTCTCTGTTTTGACCTTCCATTCACATCTCATCTCTTTTTGAAAATGCTGTGCACAGTGGATCAATTTGACAACTCCATTTTTGTGTTGCATTGTGGACTTCAGGATGAAATCATGCCCGGCCTACATTTTTTTCAAATTCAGGACAATATAAATTGGATGTAAGTCATGGTAAAGGACAATCTTAATGTCTGTTTCATGGAAAATTTGACACACCTCCTTTACAGACCAGCATGTGTTTAAGTGAAGTTTTACAAACTAATTTCGAGAGGAGCACGTGATATGATTGACTGCAGCTGGCCACTCATCTACATTCACTAGTTAGCCAATCAGATTAACCCCAACTCACTATAAGTAGCCTAGCTAGAACTACTCTCTTATCTTCGTTTTCCGAAGAAACCCCCCATCCACCCCTTCTCCTCCTTTCTTCCTTTACCACGGGGAGCTCTCGAGAACCACCTGATCTCGTACTCCCCTCATATGCTCTATGGACCAGGCGGGAGCCCTGGGCTCACCTATCTCCGAGCTCAGGGTTCTCTCCCGGGACAGCATGCCAAACCTGCTAACAGCTGTCAAACAATATCTAAGTGTGAACTCTTGAATGCTATTTAAACAATGTGGCACAGAACATGAAAATGAACCTGCGCTAGGCTGAATCTAGAACAATAACCCCACTTGTGTTGTGCCTGGTGCCACATCGTGCTGGGTTTATGATAGGGCCGTGTTAGTTTCATTGTCTATTAAAATCTTTTTAAATAATAACACTGGACGACACCTACATTAACTCATTTAGTAGATGCTTTTATCCAATGCGACTATTGAGCAGTATATAGATGCTATGACAACCCTTAGCTTTTTGCTTTTAAGGACAAATGTATGCATTAATGTATTACATGAAGAAATTGTAAAATGCATGTAAACATTTTTTGGTGCAAATGTAAATATTCTTGTCACTTGAAGTTGCTGTTGCCGTTGTTCTCCAGGGAGTCTCCGATGAGAATCTGGGCTCCGTCAATTAGTCCTGGACAGCAGTCGACTCTGTTAATGAACACAACTCTTCCAATGCTGAATGAATTCATCAGGTCCAGCCTCCACCACGGGTTCATTTCAGTTTTGGTGTGTGTGCAGCTGAAGGAAATACCATCAATAGCAAAACTAGGTGCTGCAACAAATGTAGACGACTGTACAGCCTGTCCTCTGAGAGCAAGATCGTCTGGAAATGGAAATGAGAAACAAAAATCGTATGTTTACTTAGTTTATAATTCACCTGTAGTGGAAATCCAGAATCACCAAAGTGTGTTTGCTGGAGATGAGAAATTTTTACGACACGTGCTCATTGGAAATACATGCCAAGGGCTATATTAAGTGTGAAATTTGTGTTGCACGCCAAAATAATTAGTTTCAGGTGTTTGTAGTTTAAAGGGTCCTCCTTATACAACTAAAACCCCACCGACTTTTCAGCAACAACAACTTCGTATTCTGTTTCTCATTCTCGCTTACACCTTTTTTCCCCTGCTGGAGCGCTCTACAGTTAGATCGTTAGAAAAACATGCCTTCTTAGTCGTTTATCCTAACAGATGAAACAGATTTATTTATTAACCCTGTAATGAATTCATAAAAGATTTGCAGATGGGATACTCTCTATATATAAAAAAAAAACATTCATATTGTATACCCTGTTATTATCAGCTCCACATATGCCTGGGGGTATGTCTGGCTGCGTTTTGTGTGTAAAATGAACACTAGAGGGCGATGTGATGCTGCTGACAACTTCTGATCCTTTTTATGCTACCATCGAACCACTTACCTCAGTATGGACAACTTTTCCTGCGTGGTCAGTTTGCTCGGTAGCTCACCTTGTACAGTGTCAGACTTGAGAAGGACACCACCACCCATCCCCCACAAAAAAAACCCCAAACTATTTGAAATCATGGTAAAAGGATGTGGCCGCAATGCACTTTTCTCTTTAAGCTTGCTTTTGAAAAACTTCACTAAGTTTAGGGGGGAGGCTGGGTTGAGATTGAGGCGTTGAGCTTATCAGAAATGTATACATCGCCCTCTGGTGGATTTTACGAGAAATGGCATGTATGACAAAACTCACAACGTATTTGAAATTGTCAAAAATGTCACAGCAACATCTTGTGAATTTATGAGAAATGGCACGTATGAGAAAATGTGCCCCAGTAACATTTTTGAGATCTCAATAAATCAGTACACTAAAATAATTTTGTTATTTTACCTGTACTATGCAATACCTTCTCCATTCGTATTTGTACACAGCACCTTATAACCTGTATATTTATGACAAATCTGTACACAATTCAACATCCAGATTTTTTGACTAACTGCATCTCTGTTCAATGTTTATTTTATTTTATTATTATTTTAATTTTTCATATTTATTTATTTTGTCTTGTCACTTTATGTACACTGGAAGCTTCTGTAGCCAAAACAAGTTCCTTGTGTGTGTGAAGCACATTTGGCTATAAAACTGATTCTGACTCTAAAGTAATCCTCTTTTGCAGCTTAGGTAAATATTGTGAAAATCTGGTGAAAATCTTCAAAAGTTCATCGCAACTATAAAATTTGACAGCCTCAGAAGACTATTTGGTATTTACAGTGGATTGGTGTCATTACAGAACATGTTCATCTGAAAAGATATTCAATTACAGAGAAAAAAAAAACATGCTTACCTTGTATGTAATCTGGGCTTGTGTGAATGGAACTGGTGCCTGTCGCAGAAATAAAAAACAGATAGTTCAATATCTGGAACAATTTAATGGAAAAGAAATTATACACCTATTCAGACACAAGTTAACAAACTCTTACAAAATCTCTGTTTATGTTTCTAATAGGCCTAGTTTAAAAGACATTCGTGCCTGAATGTCACACTAATATCAGTTCTGTCTGTTTATATTTGGATTGAGATATTAGATTGCAACAACTTATGCTGATCAACTAACTGCATATCATTATGTACCAGTACACCAGCTCATGCATGTAGAAACGAGAGAGAAAAATAAATCACTTTATGGTTTTTAAAATGAACATGCACTCTTGAGATTAACAACCAACTTGTGCGAAGAAATAATTTGCTTAAAAAACATTATTTGCAAAAAGAGATTAACTTTGAAGAAAAGTGGCACGCACAACAGATTAGGGCTGTTACAATACAATATTTGACTATATTTTGTAGTATAAAGCAGCATTGCATTCACACCAAAAATTATAAAAGGAATACCAGGCACTGGTAACACTTCATAATAGCTACACTATGAATACTTTATTTAATAACCATTAGCAAATAGATCATTCATTATTTGTTAAGCATGAACTCTACATTAATAGATGATAGTAAGTGCTGTATTGTTGACTTATAAGCACATGTAAATTGTGCTTAATGATTGTTTTCATACTTTGTTAATGATTATTTTTTCATTACTGTAGTAAATATTGCATTATTAACAAACCAGCTATTTAAATATAGTTGGCGGTTTTTAATTATGAGTAAATGATTAATAAACTATTCAATCAAACATTTATACATCTTATTATTCAGGCATTTATTAATAGCTACTTTGTATGTTAATAATTGCTTTATTCAACTTCATCCAGTTTTGAGACATAATCTAAAGGACTATTTATGCTTTGTAAATGCCTTCATAAATGATAAATTTAGGTTTTGTAAATGCTTCATAAATCCTGTTCACAGATTCGATCATCTACACAGCAAAAAACACTTTTCTTACATAAAGTTTTTGTCTTGTTTTGAGTACAAATATCTTCATAATTTTAAACCAAGAAGCGTCGGTAACACTTTATAATAACTACACACTATGAATCATTTACTAAGCATTAGCATCTAGTGAATTCATTATCTGTTAAGCATTAACTCCACATTAATAAACATTAGTGAGCAGTTTATAACTGCAGCTACAAATGCTGTATTCTTGACTTATAACCACATTTATAATGTGCTTAATAATTGTACTTTCGTACTTTGTAACTGGTTGATTTTTCATTACTAAATTAAGTATTGCATTATTTACAAACCATTTGTGTTTAAAAGTAGTTGAGGGTTTTTAGGATCATTCAAAATGAGTTAGTAAATGATTAATAAACTATTGAAATCAACGTTTATATGTCTTATTATTCAGGCATATATTAAGGGTTACTATGGATGTTGCAACCCAGGCTCATTCTGAGAAAGTAGTCTCGTGGACGTTTCTGGAGACCGAGAAATACGTCCCGGGAGGTACGTATTTTTGCAGTTTTTGTTTTCGCGAGTCCGCGAGAGGCCGCTGTGCGTGCTTTTTCCCACGCCGTTCTCGCGTAAACCCGCTAGAGGCCGCTGTCGAACGACCTTCTGCCTGTCTGCCTGGATGACAGGATGATTGACCGTGTGACCGGCCAATCAGCTGACCCACCCTCCTCCGTCCCTAAACCCAACCAACGACGATTCACAAAAGCCGTCCAGAAAAAGAAAAGCCCTCGTCTGATTTTTACCACGTTTTCGGATTTTGACCACATTCTCACCCTGTGACGAACTTGTTCGCTTCATTTTTTGGATTTTGTTTTTGTTTTCTTACCTGATTTCTGGAACCGCTCTTCCCCGGACTCAAACCCGTTCGTCGTTGTCGTGGTCAGCCCCTCTCTGCGCCTCGAGTCCGCCAGAGTACACAAAGAGCTAACCAGACAAACTGGTTGCAGCGGGAAAGCCCTCCACACGGAGGCGAGCGGCCGGCTGGCCTACCGGCAAGCGCTGAAAGGAACGGCGTCACACCGCCCCACAGCGTTCGCTTAAAAAAATGAAATGCAGTCCTACGTAGCCCCGGCTATGTATTTCGCGGTCTCCAGAAACGTCCACGGGACTAC
The DNA here is from genome assembly GCF_903798145.1 of Danio aesculapii. Classification (NCBI taxonomy): domain Eukaryota; kingdom Metazoa; phylum Chordata; class Actinopteri; order Cypriniformes; family Danionidae; genus Danio; species Danio aesculapii. Next base: position 1,974,443 of record NC_079441.1, read on the forward strand.
GTTCTCAGAATAAGCCTGGGTTGGTATGTTAATAAATGTTTTACTAACTCAACTCAAGAGCTAATCTAAAGTGAGGACTATTCATGCTTTATAAATCCCTTATAAATGACAAATAAAGGCTCAGAATCAAATGAACAATAATCTTAGCAATCTAAAAAATACAATTACTGTAAAGTTTAAACATTGCCAAATAACAGGAGTGTCAAAGTACGACATAAAACTGGATAAAACAACAACAACGATATAATCATTTAACAATATAATAAGATGCGATGTTTAAACTCTACAGTTATTTTATTTAAGATAAGGTTGCAAAGATTTATTTTTCATTTGAAGTGCAGTTTCATTTGTGTATCTTTAAATGAAAAGGAATGAATAATGTCATTTTTCCTGTTTATAATATAACTGAGCCTTTATTTGTCATTTATAAGGGATTTATAAAGCATGAATAGTCCTCACTTTAGATTAGCTCACAAAACTAGATGAAGTTGAGTTAATAAAGCATTTAATAACATACATAGTAACCCTTAATATATGCCTGAATAATAAGACATATAAACGTTGATTTCAATAGTTTATTAATCATTTACTAACTCATTCTGAATGATCCTAAAAACCCTCAACTACTCTTAAACAAAAATGGTTTGTAAATAATGCGATACTTAATTTAGTAATGAAAAATAAATCATTAACAAAGTATGAAAGTACAAGTATTAAGCACATTATAAATATGTTTGTAAGTCCAGCATTTGTAGCTGCAGTTATAAACTGCTTACTAATGTTTATTAATGTAGAGTTATTGCTTAACAGATCATGAATTAACTATTTGCTAATGCTTAATAAATGATTCATAGTGTGTAGTTATTATAAAGTGTTACCGAAGCGTTTTCTAGACAAGCAAAACACATTGTATTGTTTTAAGAAATAATATGCCAAAATGAAGTGAGTTTAAAACAAGCAAAATAATCCGCTAATGAGGTAAGCAAAATATTAGTATAATATTTATTATTTTGTTTTAAGGAAAAACTTGTTTATATTATAAATTTGGTATATTATTTCTAAAATCCGGACAGTATTTGTTGCTTGTCTAGAAAATGCTTCTTGTTTTAACATTTTTATTAATTTTTTTCAATTTCTGGACTAGAAACAAATAAAACTCTCAGTAAGAAAAGCATTTTTGTTTTGCAGTGTACTGACATTGTTACCTTACCCATTTCTGCAAGTTATTGTCACTCAATTACAAAACATCCTCTTAGTTGTGCATTTGAGAAAAAAAAAAAATTCTGGAAAAAATATCAGGTAATATTAGCATGGGAGATACTCACCGAGAAATAAAAGCAGATATCCCAACATCCACCTCATCTTTTTTGAAGCAGGACTACAACCAGAAAATGAATGAAGATCACTTTAACTGATGATTTGCCTTTATATCTTGATATAGTAAAGACACAAACCTGTTTACTCTTTTTCTTAGCTTAAAGTCTTCTTCTGTCTTCTTCTCTCTCTCCGTCTCAGTTTTTCTCTTTTAATCCTTTAGCCCCGCCCCCTTATATCAGCTCTGTTTTGATTGGCTGTTGGAGTGTTTTCATTCAAGCCTGTTTATATATATTTTCTGAATTGTTGTGATCATCAGATATACATTATGTACAGTGTATATCCATTATCAGGTAATATATAAATCAAGAGCATTTATTTGAGAGTGGTTTGAAGGGCTGTCATTGGTCCTGCCAAACCTCTAGAAGATAAATTAGCCATAACCAAAAGTCTCACCCTTAGGGGTATTTATGCAAATACAGATAAACGCAGGTCTATTAGTCCATTTCAGATGCAAAAAGGCTCATTTGAAAAGCAAAGTGTCGTGAGTCTAATATAATTGCTTAAATACTTAGAAGTGCATCAGCGGTCATCTGTTTGTTTTTGGGATATTAGATTGGGATTAAAAACCTGGAGTTCTTGGCACATCGTGTACAAGTAGTACAATGTGCATTTGTTGCATGCAGTGCAGCTTAGTTTAATTTTGCCTTTTATTCTCAGTAGCTTTTTTGGGAAACACATTTATGCTGAGTTCAGACTGCACGATTTTCAAAGTAATCGGGTCACATGTTTTCACACTGCATGACTATCTGTCGCTGCTGTGTTTACACTGCAAGATATATCTGTGGCAGGGGGTTTCACACTGCATGACTTTACAAAGTGAAGAATCATAGACAATGTTGTCTTGGTCCGCAAACTACGTCTGACAACCAAACACATTTGAGAAGTGACATGGAAACAACGCGAGGTCACGTAGTATATCTTTTGTTATTAACTACATAATGAGAAAGAAACCTTTAGTGGGGCAGAACATGTACTTATTTTGCTCACCTGGCTATTGAACAGAACTTTTTTGTTTTTGACCGGTTTTGGTATTTCTCAGATGACAATTCAGGGTGCTCCTGCCAAATTTACACTATTTTTCCTCCATTTCTTGCGACCAATTGGAAAAGAAGCAGGGTTGACAGTGACAGAGTTGACAGCAACAGAGTTTAGGATAACAGAGTTGACAGTAACAGAGTTGACGATAACAGAGTTGACGATAACAGAGTTGACGATAACAGAGTTGACAATAACAGGGTTGACGATAACAGAGTTGACGATAACAGAGTTGATGATAACAGAGTTGACGATAACAGAGTTGATGATAACAGTGTTGATGATAACAGAGTCGAGGATTACAGAGTCGACGGTAACAGAGTCGACTATAACAGAGTCGACGATAACAGAGTTGATGATAACAGTGTTGACGATAACAGTGTTGACGATAACAAAGTCGACTATAACAAAGTCGACGATAACAGAGTCGACGGTAACAGAGTTGACGATAACAGAGTTGACGATAACAGAGTTGATGATAACAGAGTTGAGAATAACAGTGTTGATGATTACAGAGTTGACGATTACAGAGTTGACGATAACAGAGTTGATGATAACAGTGTTGACGATAACAGAGTTGACGATAACAGAGTTGACGGTAACAGAGTTGACGGTAACAGAGTTGACGGTAACAGAGTTGACGGTAACAGAGTTGACGGTAACAGAGTTGATGATAACAGAGTTGATGATAACAGAGTTGACGTTAACAGAGTTGACGATAACAGAGTTGACGATAACAGAGTTGATGATAACAGAGTTGACGATAACAGAGTTGACGGTAACAGAGTTGATGATAACAGAGTTGACGATAACAGAGTCGACAGTAACAGAGTTGATGATAACAGAGTTGACGATAACAGAGTTGACGATAACAGAGTTGATGATAACAGTGTTGATGATAACAGAGTTGATGATAACAGGGTTGACGATAACAGAGTTGACGATAACAGAGTTGACGGTAACAGAGTTGATGATAACAGAGTTGATGATAACAGAGTTGACGGTAACAGAGTTGATGATAACAGAGTTGATGATAACAGAGTTGACGATAACAGAGTTGACGATAACAGAGTTGATGATAACAGTGTTGATGATAACAGAGTTGATGATAACAGGGTTGACGATAACAGAGTTGATGATAACAGAGTTGACGGTAACAGAGTTGATGATAACAGAGTTGATGATAACAGAGTTGACGATAACAGAGTTGATGATAACAGAGTTGACGATAACAGAGTTGATGATAACAGAGTTGAAGATAACAGAGTTGATGATAACAGAGTTGATGATAACAGAGTTGATGATAACAGAGTTGACGATAACAGAGTTGACGGTAACAGAGTTGATGATAACAGAGTTGACGATAACAGAGTCGATGGTAACAGAGTTGATGATAACAGAGTTGATGATAACAGAGTTGACGATAACAGAGTTGACGGTAACAGAGTTGATGATAACAGAGTTGATGATAACAGAGTTGATGATAACAGAGTTGATGATAACAGAGTTGAGGATAACAGAGTTGACGATTACAGAGTTGATGATAACAGAGTTGATGATAACAGAGTTGACGATAACAGAGTTGATGATAACAGAGTCGACGGTAACAGAGTTGATGATAACAGAGTTGATGATAACAGGGTTGATGATAACAGAGTTGATGATAACAGAGTTGATGATAACAGAGTTGATGATAACAGAGTTGACAATATCAAAGCTGACGATACTAGAGGATAATTTGGAATAGAACACAGCCAGGAACGCTGCTTCGAACTACAGCTCTAGAGGTGTAGTTGCAAGCGTAGCAGTTTGCAACGCAGTTTGCAAATGTTTGTTGGAACGATAGATCTGGGAAACGTTAAATCAACAAACCATGCTTGTAACGACGGAACTTGCGACCTTAGTTGGCTAACGACGATTTTCAGCAACACAACCCTGGACAATCAGGGCATCTCTACTAAAAAGAAATCAATAATACATAAATTTCAAAGATGTTTTAATATTTGCCAAAGTGAAAACCTTTTTTTAAAACATTTTTATGCTTTATAAAAGCATATTAATCACATTTAATCATACCCCTGGCAAATTAAAGACCTACAGTTACATTTATTCAACCATTAAATATTTACCAGGGATATGATTAATTTTGGACTTCACTATACACACACACACACACATACATTATTACAGTAAATTAAACTACACACATTCTAATATTACACACTTAATGAACAGGTATATACAGAGAAGCAGTCGCACATTATTTGTGAAAACATGCTGAGAAAATGAGCTAATCTTCTAAATTCATGTTAATGTATCAACAATCAGTAACACTTTAGTTTAAGTAATGATTCCCACCGTTTACCACCTGCCTATTATTAAGACATTAACTGTTTATTAGCACTTTTAAAGTTTGATTTTAATCAACATCCCTAATCCTACCCAATACCTAAACCCAATTACTACCTCAGTTACTATTAATAAGCAGATAATTAGTAGTTTATTGAGCTAAAAGTCTTAGTGAATGCTTTAGATGGCGTAGAATTGTACATTAAATAAAGCGTGACAGAAAAATCATAAGTCAGTTTTTCATGCAGCATCACTGTGGAGGTTTTGTGGATCCAGGTCATGCTGTTCTTAGACACTGACCTGTAAATAAAGCACAGTGAGACTCATAATCACATCTCAAACCCAATAATCACAGTTCAGGAGGTGATTTGTGTAAATATTAATTAATAATAATGTACCTTTGTCTTCTTCATCTCGTTTCACCTCAGGCTGGGGAGGGTTAATCCAGGAGAGTTTGAGTTTGGTGAATCCTCTTACTTCCAGACTAGACTGCAGCTAAAAAAAATAAAAGTTTAGTGCATGCTTTAAATATGCACACTCAAAACTTCATTGTTATAGAAATATGACTGAAATTAGACCACAGTCTGATTTTAATAGTGTGAGATAGGGATGCGCGATACTGGGAAAGTATGCAATATTATAAAAAATATATATTGTGTTCATATTGTGCTCACAGTTATTTCATTATGAGAAACCCACACTGTAAAAAATGCTTGGCTCCACAGAATTTCTTCATGTTGTCCCAACACATCAATTAAATTAACCTAATTGCTTTTATAAATTTAAATTGATTGAACATAATTAAGGGGTGGTGAGGTGGCGCAGTGGGTAGAACTGTGGCCTCACAGCAAGAAGGTTGCTGGTTCAAGTTCCGGCTGGGTCAGTTGCTGTTTCTGTGTGGAGTTTGCATGTTCTCCTTGTGTTGGCGTGGGTTTCCTCCGGGTGCTCCGGTTTACCCCACAGTCCAAACACATGCGCTATAGGGGAATTGAAAAAACTAAATTCGTTGTAATGCATGTGTTTGAATGAGAGTGTACGGGTGTTTCCCAGTGATGGGTTGCAGCTGGAAGGGCATCCGCTGCATGGAACATATGCTAAATAAGTTGATGGTTTATTTCGCTGTGGCGAACCCTGATTAATAAAGGGACTAAGCCGAAAATGAATGAATGAACATAATTAAGCTGACAAAAAGACCCTTCTCAATAATTGTGTTGATTCACCTCAGTTTAAATAAGTAATTTGAACGACAGCAAAACTCATTTCTTGAGAATATTACATTATAAACTCAGCAAATATATTGCCACATTTTCATATCAATAAGTATTTTAAACATAAAAACATTTAAATATTAGTTTAAACTACCTATGAAAAGCATCAGATTTAAACATGCAATGATAACTAGTAATGTACATTTACTGACTGAACCATGAGTGGCGCATCGTCAATATCTCTAGTTCAGGATTTCATAGAGACATGAGGTTTGGTGTTTTTGACTTGTGACTAGATTCATGCTAACAACTAAATAATTACTGTGTAATATGCTACATCCATATAATGTATGTTAGCATAACTTGTGTTAGCATAATGTTGAACTTAAACACTGAAAACTGAACTGACACAGTTTCAATTTACTATGATCTTCTACGTGAAGCTGCTCTACATTGTAAAAGCGCTGTACAAATAAAGGGGAATCGAATAATGTTAGCAACATGCTCATCTAGTTCAAGAGAATAGGAAAAAAAGGTTAAAGGCTTGGAATCACTTAAGTGTTGAATACATTTTGAATTCATTTTTATTTTGGGTGAACAATCTCTTTAATATTTAACAGAGAGACCATGTTCATGAATGGTAAATCAGGCTCTTTCTAACCTGAGAGAGGAGCTTGTCACTCTCTGGACCAGCAAGGTCAGATCTGGAGACTAATTTCATCTTCACCGAGTTTTTCCTCACTGAAAAATAAAATGAGCACAGTGAAAGTAAGAGAGATGAATGAGATTATGGGCAGATAAATATCAAGATTTGCACATGGAGGTGCATTATATTCACAAACATGTGAAACGCTGATGAATATATTAAAATATATTTTAAAATATAGATTTTCCAAATGCATAAAATTCCCAAGTTAATCTTTTATCTTCAGGTTGCCTGTATAAATCTATGTACAGTATATACTGTGCTCAGCATAAATGAGTACACCACATTTTGAAAATAAATATTGTTTATCCATTTCTTAGTGAATATTAATAATATATTTTGGCGCATTTGAACAAATATTTTGCGATTTATTAAACGGTTCTATTTATTAAAACAATATTTTAGTCATCAAACGTAAAAAAATAAATAAAAATACTAACTCAACAACAAAAGACTCAGCTGTCCCAGTTTTGTGCAGCCGCAATTGTAGCCTATAATGAACAACTAATGAATAATTGTGAATCTTCTCTATTGTGAAGAAAGCCCAGCAGAGACTGTACTTTCTTCGTCAGCTGAGGAAGTTCAACCTGCCACAGGAGCTGCTCGTACAGTTCTACTCAGCTGTCATCCAATCCATCCTCTGCACTTCAATCACCGTCTGGTTCGGCTCAGCTGCCAAAACTGAGCTCCGTAGACTACAGCGAATAGTCCGGACTGCTGAACGAATCACTGGCACAACCCTTCCTACACTTCAAGAACTGTACTCTTCCAGAGTGAGTAAAAGGGCTCGCAAAATCACTCTGGACCCCTCACACCCAGCACACTACCTGTTCGAACTGTTACCGTCTGGTCGGCGCTTCAGAGCACCAAGCACAAAAACAGCCAGACACAGGAAAAGTTTCTTTCCTCAGGCTGTCTACCTTATGAACAGTTAAATATTCCCCTACTGTGCAATAAATATGTGCAATACTTTCTCATACGCACTTGTATGCAGCACCTTATATCAATATACAATGCAATACTTTCTACATTCGCACTTGTACACAGCACCTTATAACCTGTATATTTATAACAATCTGTACATACAACTCAACATCCAGATTTCTTCACTAACCGCATCTGTTTAATGTTCATCTTTTTTTATTATTATTATTTTATTTTTTCAGATTTATTTTGTGTTGTCACTTGTCACTTTATGTACACTGGAAGCTTCTGTAGCCAAAACAAATTCCTTGTGTGTGTGAAGCACACTTGGCAATAAAACTGATTCTGATTCTGAATAATTGGATTACCCCACAACTGCTGATAGACTTCAACCTCACACAGAGTAAGAATCTTGTTAATTCCAGGAAGAACCACGCTCACGTAACGTCCCTCCATAGCAGGACATGAGAATCTGTAAGAAGCTCCTAATGGCATACTAGTAATCACAGCACATCTAGAGAGAGTCAAAGAGAGAAAAAAACAATTACAGGTTGGATCAAATCTGGGAATTTGAAAAACTTTGGCTAAAGTTAGTATGCATATACTATAAATACTATGCGTATAACCTAAGACAGACTATTCAAGTACTTCTGCATATGATATAATAATATTGTGCAAAATATTGTGCAAATGAGGTATTTAAGGTTAAAGATATCAAGTAGTGCAATGTAATTTGCGGTACATTTACAGGTAAACATTGCTCCCCTTCAGATTTTGAACTTCAACGTTGTGTCCCTTAAGAGTAAGAAAACGGGCCACCCCTGTTGCTCCCAACATAGGCTCATTCTGAAAACATAGCTCTATATACATTTCTGTAAATAGCGAATTATGCAGCCAAGTGCGTATGGCTGCATTTCATCTTTAAAACGAATGCTACGGGGCGGTATGACACGGTTCCTTTTCGCGCTTCCCAGCTGACCTCCTTATGGATGGCTTTCCCACTGTTACCAGTTTGTCCAGTAGCTCGCCATGTATGTTGGCGGACTTGAGATGCAAAGATGAGTTGACCACAATAATGGGGTTAAAGTCCGGCGATAAGACAAAAGGGTAAGACAAAAACAGAAGCCAAAAAATAAAATAAGTAAATAACAGGGTGATAATGTGGTAAAATCTGAAATTGTAGTAAAATCAGGCGAGGGCTTTGCTTTTTCTGAATTGCTCTTTAAAACTGTAGGTTTGGGTTTAGGGAAGCTGGTAGGAAGGTCAATGGGTGGCTCGCTGTCCCCTTCTTTTTGGAGGAGCAGGAAGAGCTTCAAGCTTAGAGAACGCTCCTCCCTGGAGCTCCTGGAACTCCTCCCCCTCATCGCCCGTGATTGCAAAGTGGCCAGGGGTATGTGTTCGTTCTTTGGGTGGGTGGCAATTATGGTTAATCTTGTCCATGTTGCACCCTCCCACCCATGGTGTATAGGTTTTCTGCCCCCCTCAGTCAGATCCTACAACGTCATGGGCCAGGTCACTCTGCTCTGCATGCTTGCCACCAACTCCAAGGGGTCCTGGCTGAGCTGCAGGAGGGAGATTACTCCCCAGGGGTCTTGCACAACCCCAGATTCCTTCTGACTTTGCTCTTACCACTAAGATAGCCATCTGTTCCCTAGGGAGAGAAATGGCCACCCTGGTTGTCTGGAATTGCCACCTTGGTATCACCTTTGGGGACTTCACCCCATGACTTCTCAAAGGTGGACAAGTAAATAATAATAAAATAAACAAGTAAATAACAGGGTGATTATGTGGTAAAATCTGAAAAGTGGTAAAAATCAGGCAAGGGCTTTTTTTCCTGGATTGCTCTTTAAAAATGTAGGGTTGGATTAAGGGAAGGCGGTGGGCGGGTCAATCTGTGCTTTTGTAAACACTGTTGCTTGGGTTTAGGGAAGGAGTAGGGTGGGTCAGTCGATCGGTCAGTCAGTCATTCTGTCAGTCAGTCAGACGAAAGCGCCTCTGGTGGATGTACGCGAGAACAGCAGGTGTGAATAGCACTCACAAGAGAAATTTGATATTTGAAAAAACAAAAACTGCAAAAAAATTACCTCCTGGTCTCCAGAAATGTATATAGTGGCACGTTGTCAGAATGAGCCTGGGTTGGATGTTCCCCGTGAAAGCTGTAAGCCCTCGGGCAGATCTGAGGATTACAGTGGGGGCTAATCCGTCACCTCTGGGCCCACGGACCCACACTTCGAGCGGTTCTGGTGGTTCATCCCCTGGGATGCCCGCACTTATGCTCAATAACACAGGAGATGCCCCTCCGGGGTGCAAAGCACACTTATGGTTCTGGGGTCGAACATGATGGCTGTGCTTTCCTGGGCTGCTTTGGCAGTGGGTCCGGAGATGTCATCCGACTAGAGGGGTGCGACATGGGGGCTGATTTAAGAGGTAAATCTTTAATATTGTTCTGTCTTATGCAACAGTACTTGTGTAGTTTGTCTTTTTTTTAGCATTGTTCAAAATTTCTTCAATTGTGTTCAACTGAAGAAAAAAAAAACTTGAGAATAAATACTGAGTAATGTTTCATTTTTGGGTGAATAATAAAAATAAGCATTCAATCTTAAATAATAGGCACCTTAAAAAGTGTTCAATTTTTCAATGAGAAATTTCTGTAAACCTTATATTTTCTCACATGGGATTGCTGTTGCCGTTGTTTTCTGACGAGTTTCCGATGTGAATCTTGGCTCCGTTAATTCTTTCGGCACAACAGTCGGCTCTGTTTGTGATGGTTACAAAACTCACTAAGTAAGAGTCCAGCAGATCCAGCATCCACCACGGGTTTGTTTCTTCCTTTGTATGGGTACAAAATGTAGCCTCGCCTGGTGCGATTTTTATTCCATCATTACCTCTTTGGGCATGCCAGAATTCATATGTAGAAGATTGATCAGCGTATCCATTTAAGTGAACATTATCTGGAAGATGAAGAAGCTGCACCTCAGGACACATTATAAGCACATTTAAGCTTTTAAGTCCCTGTCTTGTTTTAGTGTTTATTTCTGTTTTGCCCTTGTGTATATTCATGTCACTTACTGTTACCTTAGCTTTCCCCAGTTCTCCCGAATTCAATCACTACGAGTTTATGTTGAGTTGATGGACTAGAGGATCTGATTTGAGTAAAAACAGTCCAATAGACTGCATATGAAAGATGAGTAGAACATGAGGTTGTGTCAAATTGACATGGTGGGGACTGCCCTGGCTCGCTGTCTCCTTCTTTTTGGAGGAACAGGAAGAGCTTCAGGCTTAGAGAACGCTCCTCCCTGGAGCTCCTCCCCCTCATCACCCTCAATTGCGAAGTGACCAGGGGTATGTGTCCGTTCTTTGGGTGGGTGGCAATTATGGTTAATCTTGTCCATGTTGCACCCTGCCCGATGGAACGGGCCATGACTCCCGCCCGTTGTGTATAGGTTTTCTGCCTCCCTCAGTCAGATCCTACAATACCATGGGCCAGGTCACTCTGCTCTGCATGCTTGCCACCAACTCCGAGGGGTCCTGGCTGAGCTGCAGGAGGGAGATTACTCCCCAGGGGCCTTGCACAACTCCAGGCTGCTTCTGACTTTGCTCTCACCACCAAGTTAGCCACCTGTGCCCTGGGGAGAGAGATGGCCACCCTGGTCATCTGGAATTGCCACCTTGGTATCACCTTTGGGGACTTTGCCCTGGACTTCTCAAAGGTGAAGGAGCAGTTGAGTGCAGTGCTTGCAGCCTCGATACAATAGTTCACCAACGGCCAGGAGCTGCGCACGATGGTTGGACCTGGCACATCTGAAAGTCTCTCTCCCATCCACACTGGACCCACATCAGTTTGGAGCACAGAAGATGCCGTCTCCATAGCACGGCACTCTGTACTCACACACTTGGACAATAAAAACACTTATGCACGAATGCTGTTTGTTGACTTCAGCTCAGCATTCAACACTGTCATACCCTTTAAGTTAATGGTCAAACTCAGAGACCTAGATATTAACACCTCTCTTTGCAACTGGGTTATGGACTTTCTGACTAACAGACCTTAGAATGTTAGATCAGGCCACATCTGCTCCACCACCATCACACTCAACACTGGTGTACCACAGGGCTATGTGCTGAGCCCCTTTCTCTACTTCCTTTTTACCCACGACTGCAGGCCCATAAATAGATCCAACACCATCATGAAATTTGCAGATGACACTACAGTAATCGGTCTGATCAGCAACAATGATGAGACTGCCTACAGGGAGCAGATACAGCATCTGACCACTTGGTGCACAGACAATAATCTGCTCTTTAACATCACCAAGACAAAGGAGCACATTGTGGACTTCAGGAAGGGACGAATAGGCTCACATGATCCTATTCAAATCGATGGGATGGGCGTTAAACCTGTCTCATCCTCACATCTCAAAGGACCTGTCATGGACCACCAACACCTCCAGTGTGGTTAAGCAGGCTCACCAGCGTCTCTTTTTTTTTTTAAGTCTTCAACAGTCTTGGTGAACTTCTACTACTGTGCAATACAGAGCAATAACCAACTACGGCACAGTTTGGTATGGAAGCTGCTCTGTTACTGAGCGTAAGGCACTGCCCAACGCATCACAGGGACCCCCACCCCCCTTCCGGCAACTGAGGACATGCAGAAGAAACACTGTCTGTGCCGAGCAAGCAGAATTTTTAAGGACTCCTCTCACCCTGCTCACACCTCTCATTATTAATAGCAACCTGTGCATATATTTATCTATTGTAAATCTTTGTTCATAGTTAATTCAACCTGTATATAAATGTTCATAGTACATCCATCTGTAAATATCACCATAGTTTTTGGTGGGTTAGGAGGCCTTGGTGGACAGAGGCCAGTGGGCAAATTTGACCAGGATGCAGGGGTTAAACCCCTACTCTTTTTTGAAGGATATCCTGGGATATTTAACAACCACAGAGAGTCAGGACCTCGGTTTATCATCTCACTGAGTAGTATAGAGTGCCCATCAATATACTGGGGTATTAGGACCCACACATATCACAGATTGAGTTTCCCCTTCTGGTCTCACTAACACCAGTTAGCGAGACCAGAAGCCAGAAGCTAGCTTCAGTGGGCGACCATGTGAGAGTTGCAGAGAGCTAGCTGCCGGCAATGCAACATTTGGATCCTCCACCTCCTTTTTCCCTTGCAATCCATGCTAGACTGTGACAGAGCTACAGACTACTTCATTTATATATATATATATATATATATATATAAATTGACATTAAAAACTGTTATTTCGGCCAAACTAAAATAAGTAAGACTCTCTCCAGAAGAAGAAAAAAAAATACTCTTTGCTCTGTTAAACATCATTTGGGAAATATTTGAAAAATAATTTTAATAAAGGAGATTGAATACTTTCATCTTCAGCTGTTTATATGTATGTGAGCATGTAAATATGTACACACGATTAATGAATATATATATTTACTTATACAGCTAAAACATGTTGCATTGCTTGTCCAAAAAAGAAAAACGCAATGAGATATTTCCCCAAATCGCCTAGCTATATTATATTGTTTTATTGATGTGATGTTGTGTACAGTAATGTGCAGTGACAGTAGTGTACAGTAGGGTGCAGTGACAGTAGTGTACAGTAGGGTGCAGTGACAGTAGTGTACAGTAGGGTGCAGTGACAGTAGTGTACAGTAGGGTGCAGTGACAGTAGTGTACAGTAGGGTGCAGTGACAGTAGTGTACAGTAGGGTGCAGTGACAATAGTGTACAGTAGGGTGCAGTGACAGTAGTGTACAGTAGGGTGCAGTGACAATAGTGTACAGTAGGGTGCAGTGACAGTAGTGTACAGTAGGGTGCAGTAACAGTAGTGTACAGTAGGGTGCAGTGACAGTAGGGTGCAGTGTCTTTAAGTGTCAGAAGCACCTGTGGAATAGACCGTCAGCTCACACAGAGTCAGATTCTTGGAGTCTCCAGGAATGAACACATTCAGGTAACGGCCTTGCAGTCCACCACATGAATACGAGACAGACTGACCTGCTGAAAGACCCGAAATCTCTGCACATCTAGAGAGAAAATATAAAACAGTAGGAAGTTAATATGAACTTCTGCAATATTACATAATGGGCTCTCTTTAAATTATCTAAGTGATAAGTTTTTAACTTATCAACTGACCAAGTTTTCATTGATTTATTTAACGTCTTGTACATGACATGGAGTCCAACCTATTGTGTTTTATTAATGTCTACACCTACATCAACTCTAAACCCAACCTACTTGTGGCTTAAGTCCCTCCCGCTTGGAGGTCTCTGGGCTGCAGCACTACCTACTTGGAAATGTTGGGCATTTCTCTACTTTATAAATTGGCTCATTTATCAGACACATTTATTCAAAGTGACTTGCAAATGAGGCTAAAAAAGGACTTCAAATCATCAGAGAGCAGCAGTATATGAATGCCAAGACAAGTCTTAGTTTTTTGCTTTTAGATTCTAATTTTTGTATTAGATGTATTACTCAAAGCTATGCAAATGTAAATTGCTTGTACATGTTTTGGTATCACTTTACTTCAAGGGGTGTTCATAAGACTGTCATTAAACTTTTATAACCATGTCATGAATGTGAATGAGATTTTTTGCATGCTTAATTGTTATTAAGTGTCATTCGCTCATTTATTACATTTTAAACACAAAGATGACATTGTCTATTTTGACAACTTGACATAAACAAATAGATCACAATCTGGTTTTGTTACCGAGACAACAAAACTTCTCAGAAATCTGTCATAAACAAAAATAAATCTAGTTAATTAATTGGGCCACTCTAACTTGATTAGACCTTATTTTTCCTGTGACACTGGTTCGGAAGCAAACTGTTTTGTTGGCTGTTGCAACCTCAAGATGACGAGAAAGTTGAAAGCACCTGTGAGCTGTTCCCATGTCTTACCACGTGTATTGAGTCATTTGCCTGGAGAGTACTGTTTAAAATAGTTTCACTTAGTTGCTGGGATGTACCCTAACACACGCATTTAGTCCAGCATGATGTAGACATGGGTGGTGTGGCCCCAATGTGGCAGAATTTCTATAGGATTCCATTACCATTCTATAGGTGCCATTAACGAAACAAGTTAGTTAACACTCTGGCAGGCCTGAGGGTTGCAGTGAGGGCTTGTGCGCCTCACTCCTCTACAGTGTGCTCTGTTCAAGCTTCGAGCATTTTTGATGGTTCATCCTCTGGGATGGCTGAGCTCATGCTCAATGTAATCAGGGACCAGATGTCCATTGCAGTATCAGAAGGTGGGGTGTCTTGTTCTGATGACGGTTCATACTCGATTCCTCCCTCTGGGGTAGTAAGTGAGGTTTTAGACCTGGAATCTTACATGATGGCCATGCTTTCCTGGCCTGCTTTGGTGGTAGGGCTGGAGATGACTTCACTCCCGGGACCACCACTTGACCACTAGATGGGTGCTATGTGGGGGCTAACAAGAGGACCAGACCCTCTAAGCCCTCCATCCCCTTCTCCACCCGGCAACCGACTATGCTCTTATGACCATCAAGTTGGCTGATCATGTCCTGGGGAGGATGATGGCCACACTAGTGGTCAAGCAATGCCACCTCTGAGCCAATATGTGCGACGTTGACAAGGCTTCTTAATGCATCCATTTCTCAGGCCGACCTGTTCAGCAACACCATTAGGGATGCCCTGAACCTATCCACTTTGTTGGCTCCTTGTCGAGGGCATCCAACTGCAGCTCCAAGAACTGCTCTGCCTGACCAGCTCGTTGCACTGGCTAAAAAAGAGAAAATTTCCCTCTCTTTTTCTCCCTTTTTCAGCCTCTTCTATGCCTGGAATATGACTATGTGCCCAAGGTTCCTACCATGGCCTTTGGAGACCTGGTAGTGAGCCTGCAAGCTGCCTGCAGAAGAGGCAGATCCAGCCCTTTCACTGCTGTTGGGCCCATTTGGTGAACCCTAGAGAGTTCCTCTGAGGCCCCCAGTGCCAGAATGAAGGAGCTTGGCCAATAACGTTGTCAGTACTTGATGTACCCACATGCTGGGGATTGGTGCCAGCTATGAGTAATCCCGGTGGCAATCCCAAATGTGCCATTTAGCCACAGAGAATTCCCCCTTCTCAGGCAGACCCGTGTCTTCTCTAACCCATATGTGCATATTGTCACAAGATCTTCCCATTTGGTAGCAGGAAGCCTTCGCAATGTCCTTCCTATTTGGGACTGGCACTCTTTCCCAATGTACTGTTGTATTCTAAAATCCCAAGTCTACAGTTAGCTATGTAAAAGATCAACTAGGACCCCTAAATTATATTCTAAATATTCCCATATTCTGGTAATTTAAGGCCTGGGGACGTTGGAGGGCTGCACCTTTGGTGATACTGGTGTGTTCATGCTATGCTTGGCAAACTTCTCACCAAACACGTGATGGGTCCAGCTTCTGTGGCGCTATTCTTACACATTTCCAGCGTGTCAGTAGACTAAATGTTGAAGTTTCCGATCTAAAGGGGAATGTCCTGGTTATGTCTGTAACCCACATTCCACAAAGGAGGGAAAGGAGACGTTGTGTCTGCTTCTCCACAGCAGCTGGGTCTCCAGCTGATAGCTGAGTGTTCGGCTTCTTCAGCGATTAAAGCCTCACTTGCTCTCCTTCAGGTGCTGACTATATACTTGCCTGATTAGACTAGCTGCACTGTGAGGAGCTGCAGTTTGCCAATTCATAGGATTCACTGGCCTGTTTTTTCACTTTTTCATCCGAGAGTTGCAGTATATGAATGCTGAGGTTTTTTTATTTTTACTTATTTAGCTTTTTTTGCTTTAAAGACAAATGTTGGCATTAAATGTATTACACAAAGCAATGCAATGTAAAATGCATGTAAATCTTTTTTTGGTGCAAATGTAAATATTCTTGTCACTTGGAGTTGTTGTTGCCGTTGTTCTCCAGGGAGTCTCCGATGAGAATCTGGGCTCCATCGATTAGTTCTGGACAGCAGTCAACTCTGTTAGTGAACACAACTCTTCCAATGCTGAATGAATTCATCAGGTCCAGCCTCCACCATGGGTTCGTCTCAATTTTAGTGTGTATGCAGCTGGTTGAATGACCGTCAATGGCCAATTTAGGTGGTGTAGCAAACGAAGACGACTGTACAGCCTTTCCTCTGAGTGCAAGATCCTCTGGAAATGCAAATGAGAGACACAAATCACCATGCTGCACTTTTAGACTTTGCCACAATTTTAAAGTTGTTTACAGCAAAAACACCCTGTGAATATCACATTCATTTTTTACAGTTCACTACTGTAATATGCAGTGCTCTGTGGGACGTTACCGTAATCAAAAGTAGTTGAATACAAAAATGAGACTGTTAATGAAAAAAAATTGTCACTTGCTTGGAATGTATTAAACTCAAAAGTAAATACAAAAAATAAAGGTTTTGTACTGCTAGTGTACAATGTTAATTACAGTAAAACTACTGTAAAAATTGTCATACTGTAAAATTCGGATGCAGCATAAAAATAAACTGCAGTAAGGCTATTTTACTGTAAAAAACGGAAATTGCTGTAGGGCGCTGCTACTGTAAAACACATTTACAGGTTAAAGAAACCACGCATACCTTCTATGTAATCTGTGCTGGTGTAAATGGAAGTGGTGCCTGTTGCAGAAATAAAAAAGCAAGTAGTTAAATATCTAACTTACGCACATATGGGGCTCGGACTCATGAGCAAAAATACATTGAAATGTATTTCAAAATAAAATACCAAAATGCCTCATTTTTTTGTGTATCAAAATAAACTACAAAATACAGCGGTCACAAATGTATCAAAATAAAATACTGTATTTTAAAAACACTACAAAATACTTTTACATGGGAGTATGAGATTTCTTCGCAAACCTTCCATCAGTAGGAATATTCGATCAATATTAGTGAAGTAAACAATGTTTGACAGCAACAGCGTTTCTCAGAGCAAGTTTAAATCTGCCACCTCATTCACCTCTACTTCCTGTACAAACCTTTGCTTGTCTTTCGTTTTAGTATAAATAGGGTATATGCCGAAGCATGCTAATAGGACTTTTAATTTGCCAGTAACCTGGGTTAATCGTTTCCGGTGAAGTGTATGCCAATGCAAAATCGGCGTGTTTAAGGTCTGTTTTTTTTTTAAACATCAGCGATCTCCACTGGCTGAGTGATATCTGATATAAAGTGGGTCTCAGATTGTAGAAGAAGCACTGCATTAAATTACATTTTCCCCCGACATGTCTTTCTAATATGAGCATTTATTTTACCCCATTATATTCAGTGACGCTTTTTGTCTTGTTTTACGCTTGAGCAACTAAATGAATGCCAAAGTCTGTTTAACTGATTGTATTTGAATTACATTACAACATCGATGCTGTAAAAGGAACCGTATAAAATGGAAAAACTCACAATAACAGGTCACCGGAAGTTTATCAGTATGGGGAAAAACACTAGCTCGGCATATACCCTATTTTATACAGAAAGTCCTATCTTGCAGGTGATCTCTTTAATCCCTGTAAAAACCATCTAATGCAGATAATGAGTTGGAATATAGTGCTATATCTCTTCATCGTGTTTCCACACTAAAAAAAGTGTTGCATGCAAAACTGTTGCAAACAATTTATTTGTGTTGGATTTAAACAAACAAATTAAATTGAGCAATGTTCAACTTAATTTGTTTGTTTAAATTCAGCCCAAATAAATTGTTTACAACCACTTAACGTAAAAAATTGAGTAAATCCAAGGAATCATCTTTGAATACATTTTTTTCAGTGCATTAATTGGGTGGCCAGTAAAACTGCCACCATCTCTGAACAGTCTTATATTTCAAAAGGGTGATATATGAAGAGGTTATATTAATGTTTTGTTCACATCATTTTTTAAATAAATCTATTTTTTTGCAATTAAAATCTTCAATACTTCATGTAAAAACATGATTTCTGAAAATCTTCAGCTTTAGTCATTTCCATAAATCGTGTTTTTTTGTAATCTTCAATTGTGAATAACATAAAACAGGATATCTCTAAAAAATGGAGTTATCTGTTTTTGCAAATAAACTCTTCATATACATCCTGCTGTTGTCGTGTAATGGGACCAGTCAGTCAGTGTAGACTGAAGTATTATTAAATATTTGTGTCTCGGATACTGTATTGTGCCCCTTTGACATCTTTCTTCTTCATCAACCAACCCAGGCTCATTCTGAGAACGTAGTCCCGTGGACATTTCTGGAGACCGCGAAATACGTAGTCGGGGGTACGTACGCCTGCATTTCATTTTTTTAAGCGAACGCTGCGGGGCGGTGTGACGCCGTTCCTTTCGGCGCTTGCCGGTAGGCCAGTCGGCCGCTCGCCTCCATGTGGAGAGCTTTCCCGCTGCAACCAGTTTGTCCGGTTAGCTCTTCGTGTACTCTGGCGGACTCGAGGCGCAGAGAGGGGCTGACCACGACGACGACCGAGTTCGAGTCTGGGGAAGAGCGGTTCCAGAAATCAGGTAAGAAAACAAAAACAAAATCCAAAAAATAAAGCGAACAAGTTCGTCACAGGGTGAGAATGTGGTCAAAATCTGAAAACGTGGTAAAAATCAGACAAGGGCTTTTCTTTTTCTGGACGGCTTTTGTGAATCGTCGTTGGTTGGGTTTAGGGACGGAGGAGGGTGGGTCAGCCGATTGGCCGGTCGCACGGTCAGTCATTCCGTCATTCAGGCAGACAGGCGTAAGGTCGTTCGACAGCGGCCTCTAGCGGATTCGCGAAAACAAAAACTGCAAAAATACGTACCTCCCAGGACTTATTTCGCGGTCTCCAGAAACGTCCCCGGAACTACGTTCTCAGAATGAGCCTGGGTTGTCATCAACTATTGGCATTTGAAACATTGAAAATGTCAATGAGGCATTGTAGGAATCGCCACTGTAAGACTTATTTTTATATTGCCTTATTTTCTTGGCATCTACATCAGCAATCCATCCAAAACTACTACTGTATGAGCAGTATACTCATTCTCCCAAGTTGTCAGTTCTTCTTTAACTGGAAGAGTCCCAGTTTGCCCTCTTAGTGAACACCATCTTTAGGTGTTTAATATTTCTAAACCTCCTCTGCATTTCCACCTGCAGCACTGAGACTGAGAATGATTATGTGCTGCAGGCTCCATATTCCTGTTTTTGGACTGTTTTTTCCGTCTCATTTCTTAAGCAAAGATGCTGATGCAGAATTGTACACTATACTGCCATTACATATTACTGGTCTAGGCATTGTGCAGTATATCATTTTCAATGATTGTTGACTTGCTCTCGAATATACCTATGCCATTAATCGGTTATTTTCTTCATGTGCGTTGCATAATTTCCATCCATACTCCAAGCATTGACCACCTTCTTTTTTTTAATTCAAGTTTTTTTTATTGTTTTCTTCTGGTTCATGACAAAATAATACAAACACATGTTACAAGTGATTCCTTGTGGCCTACTAAATGTAAAGCCAGAATGAATACAGTGGTTACTAGGACAGAAGTACAGTATTGTTAGATTGACCACCATCTTAATTAATTTCCTGTTCTGATCTCAAGCCTAGTCAAATAACTGAGAAAGCATCAATCTGAGGCTGCATTTTCATAATGTCATCATGTAGACTTCTTACAAAGTATTTTACAGTATTTAAAAAATACAAGTTTTGATACAAAATACTAACCCATTTTCATAAACCCCATAAAATACAAATGACAAAATACTATTTTGTATTTAAAATACGTATTTGAAATACATGTATCATAAATACTGCCCATCCCTGGGTCTAAACAGGAGGTGTGTTAAGGCTATTCTAAGAAACTGAAATTGACCACACCATTGACCAACTAAAAGCTGCTCTAAAGTCCTGTCTAGTTATGTGCCTATGCAGGTCCAAACGCTTAAACACTGCTTAATACTGTGAAGTCTGATTGGTCTGATGACATTAAATATATGAGACACAAAAAAAAAAATCACTGATGTATTCTGATATTCCAATGCGTAAAAGCACAACTCTTAATAATGAAGCCAAGCGTAAGAGAAAGGAGAGGGCTCATGACTCTCAGTGCATGAATGTGTAGGCACACTATGCATGCTGATGATAAAACTGCCTAAATGTTGATTTATGTTTTGTAATATACTCGGATGACTATGTATCTGTTTTCCCAAGTGATTACCTCACTGTTCACGTTGAACATAGGATTTAATTCGGTTATACACCTGTGTTTATGAATGACCTATGCTCTGTTTCTACAAACCTGTTTCTGAACACTGTTTCTGAACCTTGTCTCTAAACACAGTCCTATTAGTGGATCTTTATCTATGCACGAGGAAAATAAAAGCTGAAATGTATAAACTAGCTTTGCGCTTTCTGACCTCTCTACACTGGAGGTTGGTTGCCCTTTATTCTCAACAGAGGAGTAAAGTAAGTAAAGGAAGGTTTTTTTTTGACCACACTTTGTTATTATTGTTCATTTATTCGTTTGTTGGAGATTAGAACTGAATTTAGAAATAGTTTTGATCAAATCTTTGCTCTTAACAAACGAAATTAAACATGTAGGCTAATGGATGTGTTCAGTGGAGTGAGTTTCCACCGTTTCCTCACTCCACCAAAGTAAAGGAGTAAAGTGAGGAGTAAAAGTAAAGAGAAAGTAAAGAGGCTGAATGGAGGAGGCTCGTTCTTTATCCTCCCGCTGCAGATGCTCTGTTTAACTGTTTTCTCGCTAGTGAAGCGTTCAGTTTTTACAGTTACAAAGTCCACCATGTAAATAGCAAATGCACCAGGGCGTGACCCAACTGACTCTTAAAGGGAATGAGAGATCAGACTCTGTTAGGTTTAATGCACCTTATGCTCAAAACACATCCAGAACTCATTAAGAGAATAGGCACAACCCTGTTAGACCATGCGCCGGGGTGCAAATCATATTTTTTCCGTCTTTAAAATAGCAAAAGTGGATTCAGATACACCCTTAATGCTTTTGTGCCGTGTGTTTTAGACTGCGCCTAGATCGTTAAAACACAGCCCATGCAGACAAAAATTAACAAACTTTTACAAAATCTCTGTTATGTTTCTAGCACACTGCAAAATTTAGCTTTTGTCTTGTTTCTAGTCCAAATATCCAGACAAGCTAAATGTATAGTCCTGTTTTCTGAATTAAGGAGTCAAAATGAAATGGGGTTTTCCTTGAAATAAGCAAAATAATGGAATAAGTGAAATAATCTTGTTTTTCCTTTTGACAAGATTATTTCCCTCACCCCATTGGCAGATTATTGGCAGATACGGAAAACAGCTTTTGTTGTCTTGTTTTCACAGTGGACACTTTACAGCACAATGGGAAGCACAGAATTTGGAATAAACATGAACGTTTCTTGAAAAACAGCAGTTAACACTTCATTTCTGACTTTACTCTGTTAAGCATCCTGGGAACTACAGATCCACTGTCACTTGTCAACAAAAGCATTTCATGCCATCTTAATGCAAGCTAATTAAGTAATCTCTAATTGTAGGTATTAGGTTAATTGAACACAAGGAAATTTAGTTGAGACAAAATGCTCAGCTTAGTTTTATTTACATTTTGTTGAATGAGAGAGAGAAAAAAAATCAATTTGTGTTTGTGTGATAGTTTAAGATGAAGATCAACTCATGCGAAGGAATAATTTGCCTAAAACCTTATTTGTAAAAGAGATCATCATTTAAAAAAAGCATCACGCACAAAGGATTAGGAGTGTAAAAAAAACATTAGGTGCATCCAAAAATCCCATACTAATGCACTATTCAATGCCAGATCGCAATATAAGTAATGTACTTACATCAAAAATGTTAAAGGGGACCTATTGTGCCTTTTACAAGATGTAAAATAAGTTTCAGTCCCTAGGGCGTGTGTGTGAAGTTTCAGCTCAAAATACCACACTAATAATGCTTTATAACTCTTTGAAACTAAAACTCTTGCTTGAAATTTTTTTCGAGTGCGATGCTAATGGTCTAATCCAACACAATCTCATGGCAATTCGTAACTTTTTGATTTAGTGGCTAATTCGTATGAATTCGTACAATCTAATTCGTACAATTTAGTACGATTTGCTCATCCCCCAATGACGGTTGGGTTTAGGGGTGGGGTTAGGTGCCACGCCTCCTTTTTAAAATCGTACAATTTTGTACGACTGAATTAGCCACTAAACTGACAAAACGTAAAATACTTACGTTTTCTCGTGAGATCAGGCTGGTCTAATCCGATATAGTGATCTGTGCTATGCTAAGCTGATTCAACAATCTATACTTCAAAAATCAACTGTTTACCTCCAGGGGAGCCATAAAATCAGTCTGTTTACAGTAACACTTTCTTTTGATGGTCCATTTGAGTAGTAGTAGTAGTAGACTGTCTGCTTAATATCTTGTTGATACTGCTCCTTCAAACAGACATTAAGAAACTTTGCTAGTACATGTCAACTTACACTAACCCTAACCCCAATCAAACAGTCTACTAATAATCTAATGAGAATTAGCTGGCACGTTGATGCAATATAACTTAAATTCAACAAACAGACCATCAAAATAAATGTGACCCTGTTTACAAATAAGAGAGTGTTCCTTTAATAAAAATGACTGCTTCTGTAAATTAGCCCCATTATTTTGTAATATTTATATATAAATAGATATTCCACTGAATTATCAAAATCGTATCGCAGAAATCTTTAAAGTATCGACAAATATCGTATCGCTGGATTTGAGGAACAATATCATATCATACAATGACGAGACGTCTGATTTACTGCAAAAGATGTACTATTATCATAGAAGACAGAAACTCCATAATAATAATAAATATATAATATATTTTATTTTGAAACTTTGTTTGAAATTTGTTTGAAAATATAAGATGATATTAGCATGGGAGATACTCACTGAGAAATAAAAGCAGATATCCAAACATCCACCTCATCTCGTTTTGAAGCAGGACTACAACCATAGATGAATGAAGATCACTTTAACTGATGATTTGCCTTTATATCTTGATGTAGTAAAGACACAAACCTGTTTACTCTTTTTCTTAGCTTAAAGTCTTCTTCTGTCTTCTTTTCTGTCTTAGTCTCAGTTTTTCTCTTTTAATCCTTTAGCCCCACCCCCTTTTATCAGCTCTGTTTTGATTGGCTGTTGGAGTGTTTTCATTCAAGCCTGTTTATATATATTTTCTGACTTGTTGTGATCATCAGATATACATTATGTACAGTGTATATCCATTATCAGGTAATATATAAATCAAGATCATTTATTTGAGAGTGGTTTGAAGGGCTGTCATTGGTCCTGTCAAACCTGTTAAGAGTTCAAGATTACATTAGCCATAACAAGAAGTCTCACCCTTAGGGGTATTTATGCAAATACGGATAAACGCAGGTCTATTAGTCCATTTCAGATGCAAAAGTGCTCATTTGAAAAGCAAAATGTGCCCTGAGACTAATAAAATATAAGCTTATATACTTAGATGTGCATCAGTGGTCATCTGTTTGTTTTTCAGATATAAGATCATGATTAAAAACTGACCATAATCAATGAACATTTGTAAGGCAGCCAGCCGAAAACAACAACACACATTTGAAATGGCTGCAGGATATATAGCTTCAGCATCATCATTGCAATCTGCTCATCCACAGTAGTCACATTGCAGAAAGTACAATGTCAAATCAGGATTATAGTCGACCAGCACAATTCAAAACACATGAGATTAATGGAGTCAATGCGAAATGTAAGATTATATTTTATTATATATTTGCTTGCGTTTTTAAAGGGGAGATCCAGACAGTGTATTTTTAAGGCTTGGTTGTGTTTATTAGATGCAAAGCAATGTGTGCTCATGCTTCACTTGTAGAAAATCAGGTTATTCTTTCATATATCTTACTTTGATTACATACAGCTACTCTGCTAACATGAAAACCACTGTCATGTCTCCTAGTTCCTCCAAAAGGCCCGCCTTCAAGAGGCTCTGATTGGTTAACATAATGTGCTGTGATTCGCAGATCACCAGGAAATGTGTCACGACCAGTCACGCCTCTACTAGCCTCTGCTGTGTAAATACTGTCATGTCAGTGTAGCCGTGTCAGTGTGAGCCTGAATTAGACAGAAAATGAAGAGGACACAGTTGAACCCCATGCCTGCTCTCTAAAATAAAATCTGACAAGTGTCTTTTATAATAAGCATGTGTAAGTAATATTAACCCAACTGAAAAATACAGCTTAAACCAGCCTAGGCTGGTTGGCTGGTTTTAGCTGGTCAATCAGCCTGGTTTTAGAGGGGTTTTGGCCATTTCCAGCCAGGTCTTAGCTGGTCAGGCTTGAAAATGACCAGCTAAAACCAGCTTGACCACCTAGCCAGACTGGGAGCCCAGCTAAAACCAGCTATGTCCAGCCTAAACCAGGCTGGTCGAGCTGGTTTTAATTGGATTTAGCTGGTCATTTTCCAGCCTGACCAGCTAAGACCAGGCTGGAAATGGCAGGAAGCCAGCATGGAAATGACCAAAACCCCTATAAAACCAAGCTGGTCAACCAGCTAAAACCAGCCAACCAACCTAGGCTGGTTTAAGCTGGATTTTTCAGCAGGGAAACGTTCACATATCTTTTGCGTGTTCGTTATTTGAGATGTAGAGCGCAGGGAAAGCGTCCACATAGACAGACACTGCAGCGCTGCTGAAGATTGTGTGTGTTTACAGAAGTTTGACTGATAAATAGGAGTTTGTAGCTAAATTGTTAGCGGTGCCAAACAGCATTTCCCATTGTTTACATCCTTGTTTACGTCCTTGCTACAACATACTCTTAATGCTAGACACTATTTATGTCATATGTCACAGGTTGTGCCTCACAATCCACAGCTTCGTCTATTATGGTTGGAGCTGCTCCTTCCTTGAGGAGATTTAAGCCGAATCCAGCACTGAACTGGGAAAGATTCTGGAAGCTGTGTTTAGTCAAATGCTAGAGCTATATCTTTTTAATAATTCTCTGGAACATAATTAAAATTAAACTGTAAGCTCTTCTCTCTTTGTGTCGTGTCCTTTGAAAGCCCAAATACAGAAACAGAAGAAGCTCTGTGGAAAATAGCAGCGCTTGGACGCCATTTTAGCTCCCTCTGCTATAACATTACAGCGCCTCCGGCCACGCCCTTTTGCTGTGCAGGGTGTATGCACTTGGTGAATGCGCGTAACCTGAAGCGTTTCTGATCTCACTAACCTGGATGTATTTTTTTGTCGTCCCCAAACTTTGTTCGCTGCGCTAAGCTAACTCTGTAAAAGCCAGTGTCTCCCTTTGCATTGAACTTTGAGCCTCTTACATTCAGAGAGATGTTGTTTATGTTCACACAGCTACATTATACATCAACTAAAGTTTACCATATGACATCGTAGTGGACCACCCCTGTGAGGCCTGTGACTGTGTAAGCATTTCAGGTGAGATTAAAATGTTCAAGAAGAAGACATTATAAGGTTTGAAGCTTTATTTATACTACTGTCTGAAGACAATGTTGGATTTCTGTGTCTGACTCTGCAGAAAGTCAGTGTTTGTCGTTTGTATCTTCGCTTGATTGTACGCTTGTAATGTGTTTGTTTGTTTGTAAATGTACACACCTATTATACCATCCCAATCAATCTAAAACGGTGAACTCTTTTAAAATAGAGCTATTCAGAAATCATATTGTTGTGCAGTGTGAACTTGTCGAAAATCTATATTAGACCCTTAAATAAATGTTTAATAAAATAAACAACGTAACTGAATTAATACACAGTTGTCCAAACTCTTTATGATTTATTTCACTGCAAACTCAACGAAGATGGGTTATTAATATTATAGTTATATTTATACACACAGCATGTTAAAGTAAAACTTACATTACACTGAGATATCAGTGATAAAACAATGACATGTGAGCAATTTCAACTTAATCCAAAATAAAGTATCTAATAGACAGCAGAGTGAAGGTTATGATTATGAATTTGGATTTACTTCAGTATGTTGTTCAGTCAGCTAGTTTTTTCTTTCTTTCTAAAGTTTCACGTTAGCAGTCAAAGTGAATTACTATTGAGTCGAATTCTCAAAGAGACTTTCCAGAGCATCACGGCACCTTGATGCAATCTGTAAATAAAGCAATTTTAGTGTATTACTTCAAGTTGTTTTAATAATAATGTACATGCATGCTGGTTATTTACAGTTTTCAGCACAGACTCACGCTGATCAGTTGTCATATCCTGCATTCCCAGCACCTTTCTAGGGCTTTCGAACCAAACGAATGTCATGTTTGCGTATCCTCTGCCAGCAAGAGTAGATTTCAGCTGAAAATTAAGAGATTCATTTTAAATGAGTTTTATATGAAAGAATTGACTACGTAGTTCAATTGAATATGTATCCTGTTTCAAATTATAATTTTTTTTCTGTATTGACAAATGAGCTAAGTAACACTCAAACATTAGTTTACATTGCCGATCAATTGTTTAAAACATTTCCAAAAATACTACTTGACTCCAACTACATGTAATTTTAGGTGTACAGTGGTCCCTTGCTGTAAAAAGTGCCGTTTACTGACATGGACTCTTCCAGTCACCCCCGCCGATCAGTGTAAAATGGACTGATCCAAAGTTTCTGAAAGTGACAGAGAGAACGAGCTAATGATGATGGGAGGTAGTGAGATAATTTAAGATGTACGTTGTAAATAGTTAGAGAATAATTGGCATTCCAGTCGGAGAAGTTCATTGATGGTGTGTACATCTAAAAAAGTAAGTGAAACTGTGAATGTTGAATGCTTATTTTCAGTGAAAAGTTAATATATATTTGTTTGTTTATAAACCGTACCGAACTCCTGTAAAAATTACTGATTAGGATGTACACATATGTTTATGTATATTATTATTATTATTATTATATCTTTTATATATATATATATATATATATATATATATATATATTAGTGCTGTCAATCGATTAAAAAAAATTAACTAATTAATCGCACCTTTTTAAAAAAATTAATCGCGATTAATCGCATTTAAAATACTGAAACTTGTAATTTTGGCTATTTAAATGTAAATTAATGTAAACTCAAGACAAAGAAACTAATTCAATTCAAAATACAATTTTTTATTTGAAATTTTGTGTAACACATTTCCTCATACAAACTACATAACTGAAAAAACATCAATATCCTCAAACCTAACAGTTGGCTTCAAAGGCATGTAAGTCCTGCTTGAATTTTAAAACAATAAATGCCAATAAAAACAAAAAAAAAGATTTCCATGCTGGATTTTAGGAGGACTGCAAAAATAAAATCCAAATTGGCACTGAAAAAACGGATAAGTAGAAACAAATTAGCTTAGTCCTCCTTTATTTTCAGCCATGTTGCTGAGACAGACAAGTCTGTTGACATTATCTGGGGACAATGTGGCCCTTCTCTTTCTCTTTGTTGTAACGTCCTGAACAAGAGATTCCTGTTTCTGTCCACATGCCACTTGATGCTGCATCAGTTCATGAGCGTTGGCTGGACTGCTTAAAGTGCCCAACAATCTTACGACATTTAGCCAGGACACTTTCAAATCCACTGCCGTGTATGGAAACCGTGACAGTTCGCTGCAAAATGTGGGCCGCGCAGGGCAGGTGTTCAAATGGAAGTAGTCTTGCGGCAGCAACCATATTACGAGCACTGTCAGTGCCAAGTGTGCTTAACTTCTCCTCGATTTTCCATTCTCTTGCCACATCGAGAAAACGATCCGCACATGCCTCAGCGTACTGTCGTTCCTCAGTTTTAGATGCAGTTAGTGCGAATGAATGCAATTTCCATTCTTTATCAACGAAGTGCGCTGTGATGCCTAAGTAGTTGTCATTGCTCACCGAAGTCCAGTGGTCCCCTGTGAGCGCGATGTGTGTCGCCTGCTGTAATGTGTTCATCCTCCGTGCCTTCTCATCGTCATATAAAGTGTGTACTTTTGACATGATGGTTGCTCTTGAGGGCAGATCGTATGAGGTGTCTCCCGATGCAGTTCTAATTACGTCCCGCAGTCCATCGTCCTCGACTATGTTAATAGGTCGGCAGTTTTTAGCTATCCAAATAACCAAATCCTTTGTTACCTTATCGCTTACAGACCTCGTCATTTTACCACGAACGCACTTCTGCTATTTACATTGTCGACGCCCTGAGATGGTTTCGGTAGGGTGTTTTGCTTTTAAATGATAAGTCAAAGACGAATTACTTCTGTGGTAATTAAATTTGGCTTTGCAAAATGCACATACTTTTGCTTTATCCACAGAACCATCCGGCAGAGTTTTATAATGAAACTTTCCGTCTAAAGGTCCTTCCTTAATCGTATCCATATTTCTCTGCACGTTTAACACAGGTCGGCCACAACAGGAAATAAAAAAAAGCCCAACTGCGTTAATTGCGTTAATTATTTTTAACGCGTTAATTAATTAAAAATTAATCGCATGCGTTAACGCGCTAATTTTGACAGCAATAATATATATATATATATATATATATATATATATATATATACACAGGGGCGGACTGGCCATAGGGAGCAGCGGGACATTTCCCGATGGCCTGACGGTCAATCTGGCCTGCCGCCGTGAGTCTGGCCTGCCGCGCCATCCACACTCACACATATATATATATATATATATAATTCCTGCCAGTACATTTTAGCTATTATTACACGGTAATAATGCACATACCTTAGGTAGCACATGCGCTGTAATGTTGTTTACCACTTCATGAACACCAAGGGTGTTCACGTGCGCAGTTCGTGGCCAACGCACACACATAGCCAATGAATCGACCAGCATTGACACCAATTGCTCCTCAATTTAACCCATTGTGTTTGTGCTGTATGTTTTCATTTATTGTCAATGTGTATTCATTTATTAATGTTATATTGTGCTTTTATCTGTTTATTCATTTTATATTTTTTACATTGCAAAACCACACACAAACTGTTCAATAAAGACTATTTGAAGTACTTCAGTACTTCCGGGCAAACTGTAGCCTTCACATCCAAACCAGCGCAAAGTTTAAAGCGATTTTTCACTCGCTAATACGTGGTTCATGATTTTATTGTGTGCAATCTGATATGCTTGCTTTTATTAATTTTTTTTTCAGACCATTGTGTTCTGGTCCTGTAGACCACTCTCCTCCATGTCTCCTGTAGAGCACAGAAAGTGTTCAGCTTGCTAAATGAACATAAATCGCAGATCGCTAGCAGTGTGAGCTCCAACAAGGATGCTAAAAGCGTTGTAACTGTCTGCAGCAAGACCATCGTAAGGGGAGAGACACACCAGATGCGCCGCACCATGCAGCGCCATGCATTTTGAATTGTAAACATAGGTTTATATCAGGGTACACACTGGCGCCGCAAGTCGGCGGCTGTCTGCGGTGCCCAGCTACGACTCAGGACACTGTTCATATTTCTGCCGTGCCATCTGAATAATTTCATTTTAAATAACACGTGAAAGTGCGCATCTGCTGTGCGTTACTTCCAACTGTCATGTGCCTGGCACATCCTCTGTGGTTCCCCCTAAAGATGGAGTCTGCTTTAGCTTTGTGGATCAGTGACTGCAAGAAAAAGAACATTATGCTGGATGCCAACATTAAGCCTTATGAACCGTTTGCTGACAGCAATGAATGTTTGCACCTGACAACAGGTTTGGGTCTTTGGTTTCATTCTATAATACTGGACTTATTTTCCACCAAGGTTTGAACTTTGAGAGATTTAAACAAGAGAGAAAAGTATGAAAATGGTAATGCCTGTCTGAAAAAAGTCTATAAAGTGTGTAGTGAGGGGTTTTACAGCCTTAAAACATCTATAATAATTGTAAAAAAAATATGGCTGACTACTTATTATATCTTATATATAGCTGTAATGTTGTTTACCACTTCATAAGTCAGCTTGCGCAGCAGGTGTGTTCACGTGCGCAGTTCGTGGCCATCGCACACACATAGCCAATGTATCGACCAGCATTGACACCAATTGTTTATTGTAACTCCCGCGATAAACGAGGGACCACTGTATCACTCAAATTAAGTTGGGACGCAGCTAAAAAAAACACTTTTTTTGGCCGATAGTTTTAAGAGTTTTAAGTTATGGCCGATTCGGATATCAATACGTTACTGATGTTGACAAATAAAATCAGTGCTATAGACCATTTCAATGTGGTCATATCATTGGCCCATGAACATTTCCTGCTTGTTATCAAGCTATTCCATAACTGTAACAAGAGGCAATTCATTCATAACCTAGTGTTGAAACAGCTGGTATAACCTTATTTATCAATATGTGGCTCTTTTTGGATTCCCGGAAGCTCTAGAAATTAAAAATGTAAAACAGGAAATACGTTTGGACCATTGTTTTTGTTTACATCTCTCAAAATGGTCTGTTGCTGTATGCAAATTGTTTTACACTGTTCAGCATGCATGAGAATTGACAATAAATTTCTCTCTTTCCTGTTATTTTCTTTTTCTATAGTCATACACGAAATAAACCATGCTCAAACATGCATGTAATTTGAGGTATTTCACTCATTAATTAAGAATGCACTGATATAATTTCTTGGCCGATATATTTAGACCACAAAAAATGGTCGATTTGGAGACTGATAGCAATACTGATAAATCGTATACAGTAAATACAAATTTTTCCAATTAAGTTAGTTTAACTGAATATGAATTGATCCATTTAACATCCAACTGTCCAACGTTTTAAGACAGACACCAGATAAAAAAAAAAAATACAATATGACAATCGTCAAATGTGATTTACATATTTAAATAATAAAGTTTTATTGTAAATTACAAAACTGGAGCTAGTCTAACAACAAAAAGAAGAAAATATAATCCAAAATGCAATCCAATTTTAATAAACAGGAAGAATTAAGAGAAATAAAGTTTTATAATACTAATATTTAATATATTTAGTTTTTTGTAAGTGTTTAATGATTTTAAGACATGCAGCTCATTTTCTCCATGTAGTTAATAATAATCAGTATCAGCCTTTTTATATTACTGAATATATGGATAGCTTTGTATTGATTTAATATCAGTCAATAAATATCATTGGCCGATACAGCTGTGTATGCCTAAAATGAATGTGGTTTTGAGTAAAATGGGTTAAATATAATGTTCTGGCCAAATATTTTTTTTTTCAGTTCTCACTCAGCCTGAAGGGGGTGCTGTTGATTTGTTTTAGTATAAAATTTCAGTGTTTTTTTTTTTTACCTGCTGAAGAATATTGTTACTCATTGTCTGGTCGGTCAAATCCATTGTGGAGCTAAAGTGCATCCTTACAAATGATCTTCCAAAAACAGGACCTAAACAAACAAACAAACACAGACGTAATTTATGTACATGCATAAAACGCACCAATAGCAGACATTATACAAACAATAACATTTGAGTTTGTGTTTGATAAAATGCATTAATATTTAATGATACGTGTGATTTTATTTCACAAAAATACACACAAAATATTTAATTTTTCTTCGGGTAAGGTTGTTATGATTTCCAAATTTAAAGCAGATCAAATAAATAATAAAAAAATAAACATTAGATTTTCATTATGCTTGTTTACATGATCTGTGGTTATTTTGATGTGTGTTTATATCCACTTATCCTCATCTTCATAAAACAGAGGAGAATGTTTACCAGTGTTTGCCAACACCAGAGAGTTCATAATACTGAAGCTGCAGAAACTGTCTTAAAAACATACATCTGCACCAATCTCCTCCCCCAGAGAATATAGTCTATAGCAATCGATGATTGGCTCCTTTACTAGAAGGCGGGGCTTCCTTAACTACAGCATCCCCATTTGTTGTTACATTTTCCCCCATTCAAATTATATGATTATATTTTGATAGTATATTCCATACAGACTCTATATGAACAGGTGGTCATGAGAAGAGCAATAAATATTAGTGCTGATTCCAAACATCCTCTTTTAGTGAATATCAGCTGTTACCATCAGGAGAAAGACTGAGAATGCCAATGTGTAAGACCATAGTTTGTCTCTACCTCGATAAACCTGTTGAACTCTACCAAGAACAATGCACCTGTATTACATTAGCACCTGACTGTGTTTTGTGTTTTATATATTTCATATTTATATATTTATATACTTATTCTGTAAACAATGTATGTTCTCAATTATTTGTTCTTAACTGTTTTGTTTGTTTTATTTATTTTATTGTCTGTTTAGAGCAACATTGTAGCACCTTTTTGCCCAAGACAAATTTCCTCTTGGAGACAAATAAAATTCATCCTATCCTATCCTATTCTATATTATATGAGTGACACGTCTTGTGTATATTAAAGTTGACCAATGGTACAGTTTTCCAACCTTTTCCAAAAACCTCCACCTCACACAGAGTGAGCATCTGCAAGTCTCCAGGAATGATCAGATTGATGTAACGTCCTATCATCCCATTACATGTGTAGTTGTAGGACTCACCCACTGGAATACCAGGAACAACAGCACATCTACAGACAGACAAACAGGATTTTAAAATACCAAAATGAAGGCATTAACTTTTCAGTTCATCGTTCTCATCAAATAAACATAAATAATTTGTTTCCTTCAATTATTTAAATATCACAAAGAGTAGAAACAGGGTGGCGGGGGGTTCCAGGGTGGGGGGATGGGGACAGTTTAGGGAAAGAAGTACTTAGAGTTTATGTCTTGTTTCTAGTCCAAATATCTAAATATTATTAAATCAAGAAGTGTTTACTAGACAAGCAAAACATATTGTCTAAAACTAAATTATTTCACTTACCTCATTGGTGGATTTTTTTGCCTGTTTTAAGGAAAAAGTCACTTCATTTTGGCATATTTATCTATTTTCTTCTGCTTATCTGGGGCCGGGTCACAACAGTCTCAGGAGGGAACTCCCGACTTCCCTGAGCCACCTCAGCTGGCTTCTCTTGATGTGGAGGAGCAGCAGCTCTACTCCAAACTCCTCCTGGGTGACAGAGCTCCTCACCCTATCTATAAGGGAGTGCCCTGCCACTCTGTGAAGGAAATTAAATTTGGCCACTTGTATTTGAGATCTTGTTCTTTCAGTCATTACCCACAGTTCATGACCATAGGTGAGAGTAGGAATGTAGATTGACGGGTAAATCAAGAGCTTTGCCTTTCAGCTCAGCTCCTTCTTTACCACAACAAACCGGTACATTGACTGCATTACTGCTGCTGCTATACTGATCTGCCTGTCAGTCTCTCTCTCTGTCCATTCCTTACTCTAAGATACTTGAACTCCTCTACCTGAGGTAAGGACCTTCCTCCAACCTGGAGATGGTAGGCCACATTTTTCTGGTGGAGCACCATAGCCTTGAGCTTGTGGGTGCTGATTCTCATCGTGGCCACGTCACAAGCAGTAGCAAACCATCCCAGTGCACACTGAAAGTCCATGTACAATGAAGCAAACAGAACAACATTGTCTGCAAATTTCAATGATGAAATGCTGTGGTCCCCAAACCAGACACCCTCCGTTCCTAGGCTGCGCCTAGAAATTCTGTCCATAAAAATGATGAACAGAACCGGTGACAAAAGACGACCCTGTGGGACTCCAACATGCACGGAGAACAAGTCCGACTTATTGCAGCAATGCAAACAAAACTCCTGTTCTGTTCATACAGGGACCAGACAGCCCTTAGCAGAGTGCCTCCAACCCCATACTCCCAGAGCACACAGAATGCCATAAGGGACACGGTCGAATGCCTTCTCCAGGTGTACGAAACACATGTGGACTGGTTGGACATACTCCTATGAACCCTCTATCATCCTGGTGAGGTCTAGGGTGGTCTAGTGTTTTATAGCCTGGATGAAAACTGTTGTTCCTCTTGTGTCCAAGGTTCAACCATCAGGTTGAGGTGCATAGGGTGTATCTCACCTAGCCCCGCTGCTTTGTCACTGTGGAGCTTCAACCTACCTTGCTGACTTTAGCTTGGGTGATGGATGAGTCATCCCCAGTCTCTGTTTCCTCAATGGAAGACATGTCAGTGTGATTGAGGAGATCCTTAAAGTATTTCTTCCACTGTCTGACAACATCCTCAGTCAGCTCTCCAGTTCTGCTGTAAACAGTGTTGGTGTAAAACCCCTCCTGAGATGCTGATCAGAGTGATCAGTGGATAGCTTTGCCCCTTTCCTTTACCTGATTGTCCAAGACATATATAAACCACAAAGACTATCATCAAACATGATGTTTGTTATAGACAAACTGTGTCTAACAGAGAAGTCCAACAACAGAACACCACTCGGATTCAGATCAGGGAGGCTATTCCTCCCTGCCACACCTCTCCAGGTAACACAGTTGAAGCATATTTCCAGCACAGTCGGAGCACCTTCCAGCAACAAGGGCTCCAAGAGAGCTGGGTACTCTACACTAGTGTTCAGCTCGTAGGCACAAACTACAGTGAGAGACCGATTCCTGCCCCTTTCATTCACCAGGGAAAACTCAAACTCATGGCGGCTAAGATTGGGAGCCATAAGCAAGCCCACACCAGCCCGCTGCCTCTTGCTGTGGTCAACTTCAGCGTAGAATAAAGTTCAGTCCTTCTTAGGAAGTTGAGTTCCAGAGCCCAAGCTGTGCATGATGGTGAGCTTGATTATCTCTAGTCGGTACCGTTCAACCTCCTGCACAAGCTCGGGCTCCTTCCCTTCAAGTGAGGTGACATTCCATGTCTCAAGAGACAGATTCTGTGCCTGACAATTGGGTCATCATGGACCTGATTTTCGACCACTGCCGTTCCACAATGGACCGGCCCTTGCGGCTCCTCCTGCAGGAGTATGGTCCCACATTGCTGCTTTGGGCTGACACTGGCTGGGCTCTGTTGGATGAAACCTGGTCAAGAGGCACTCGCAAAGAAGCCCAAACCCCAGGCCTGGCTTCAGGGTGAGGCCCCGGCTGTGCCATTCCAGGCGGTCATTGATGATTTGCTACTCATAATTGGTTTTGAACCTCACTACATCTGAACTGTCAACTAAGATCTTTTTGACTTGGTAGACCCTAACAGGGGCATAAACCCCCAACAGCATAGCTCTTAGGATCACTTACACAGTCAAAGGCATGGAGGCACCACGATAAGGTGATGGTTCCTAAAGAAATCATTTTGGGGTATTATTTCTGAAAACAAGACAATATAACAAGACCAAAAATCTATATAAGAAAAGCATTTTTTTTTGCAATATAAATAATTAGATGTAAAATAAAAAAGAAATGCTCAAACATCAAAATTGAGGTAAAGTGTTCAATTAATTTTAGGTCATAATGCTCAGTCCTACTGTATTAACAGCATTACAGTGTCTAATGTTTTCTTCAAAGGTCTCACATGGGGTTGTTGTTGCCGTTGTTCTCCAAAGAACTTCCAATGTGAATCTCCAGGCCTGTTATTTGTCCTGCATTGCTGTCATTTCTGTTAGTGATGACGACCCTGTTGATAGCGTAAAAATAAAGCAGATCCACCCTTAACCATGGGCTTGTCTCATTAAGGGTGGAGGAACATCCTTTATTGATCCGCTGGAGACCTCGATCTCCATCAATGGCCCTGTCAGCAGACCAGTTCTTGGATGTTGATGACTGTGTAGCAGCTCCAACACTTGCTTGGTTGTCTAGAAAATACATTAAAGATGAGATATTATGCCCAGTTCTACAAGATGTAAAATAAGTCTCTGACATCCCTAAAGTGTGTAGTGAAGCTTTCCCTCTGATGACTACAACGGGAGAATGTCAATCAAAGTGTTTCTGCAGACTGTTATGACCAAGTTTGATTATAAAAAATACATTTAATTCATTATTATCATTAGACGCTGGTTATATCCATTGCTGACACACAACTGTGTTTAAACCCGATGAATACAGACATGATATACATGAAGTGTTGCACAGCATTGACTTGCCTATCAAATCCCCGTAGATTTCAAGCTCACAAAGCGTAAGAATAGCCATATATCCGGGAACATGAACAAACACGTAACGTCCCACCATTCCACCGCAAGAGAAGTTGGCGGAGGTTACAGGTGAAGCGTTAGGAATCTTAGTACATCTACAGACAGAAAGATCATCGGTTACATGCGTTTCTGTTCATCCTCAGCTGCGGACACAGAAAACTAAAAATCAGAGAAATTGGTTTACAGTAGCAGTACATGAAAAACGCTGTGTTAATATGTCAACTAAACATTATTATGAACTCATGATGAGTTAACGCATGCGCTAATCATGAATATTAACTATAACATATGTTCATGTGCGAATAATGGCTAGCTGAATTATTTGTTAGTTCATGTCTGTTAATTAATACATTAATCAACACTAGTTTACGCTTAATGCAACTCACTCACATGAGCATGAAGATTAATTAAAAGTGCAGCTTGACCAACGTGAACTCATGCTGTTAAAGTATCCCTATGTCACGACTTTACTTAAAGGGGCACATTATTATAAATTAATTTAAAGAGCCCCTATTATACATGAAATAAGGTCATATTTTGATTGTAAGGGTCTCAAAACAACAGTCTAATATGCATGCAAGGTCAAACAACACTTACATGGTCTTATAATCTGCATTTATTTTTACCCAATTTTTCCAGCGACTCCCATATGAATCGTTCAGCGATTCATTTGTTCCCAAACCCCTCCTCAGCACGAAGCTAATCTGCGCTGATTGGGCCGATGACAGCCTGCTGCGATTGGTCGACACGGACAAGGCTTCAGCGCGAGACAGAGTGAAATGCCCAGCTGCTAATCAACAATATAAAAGTAGTCACAGTGCACACACGCTTCATAGTGGATTTTGGCTGCCAGTGGGTGAATGTAAACACAGACGATGGACTAGAAAATACTGACGACTAACTATTTTAATGAGCAAAAACTCCAAGAACAGGCGAGGAGATCTCCTAGCTTTTCACACTCTACCTGCTCTTTTCACACACACACACAGGGCCGGCGCGTCCATAGAGGTGACCTAAGCGGGTGGCGTATGCAACACCTGCCTCACCACCCGCGTCCTCAGCAGTTATATCTGCGGCTAGGGTGGCAGAATAGAGAGAGCGGCGTCCGCGACACCTCCCTCACTATCCGCGTCCTCAGCAGTTATATCTGCGGCTAGGGCGGCAGAATAGAGAGAGCGGCATCCGCGACACCTCCCTCACCACCCGCGTCCTCAGCAGCTATCTGCGGCTAGGGTGGCAGAATAGAAAGAGCGGCGTCCGCGACACCTCCCTCACTATCCGCATCCTCAGCAGTTATATTTGCGCCTAGGGCAGCAGAATAGAGAGGGCGGCGTCCGCGACACCTCCCTCACCACCCGCGTCCTCAGCAGCTATATCTGCGGCTAGGGTGGCAGAATAGAGAGAGCGGCGTCCGCGACACCTCCCTCACCACCCACGTCCTCAGCAGTTATATCTGCGGCTAGGGTGGCAGAATAGAGAGAGCGGCGTCCGCAACACCTCCCTCACTATCTGCGTCCTCAGCAGTTATATCTGCGGCTAGGGCGGGCGGCAGAATAGAGAGAGCGGCGTCCGCGACACCTCCCTCACCACCTGCGTCCTCAGCAGTTATTTCTGCGCCTAGGGTGGCAGAATAGAGAGGGCGGCGTCCGCGACACCTCCCTCACCACCCGCGTCCTCAGTTATATCCGCGAATAACCAACCCCCCGGTCTTCAATTTTATCCGCGACACCTTTACACTCGATATGAGAATATATAGAGTTAACCTGATACAGTACACGCAGTTACAAGTAACAAAACTAAATACATAATTTGCATGCTAGAGTAAACGAGGCAACAGTTAAATCGCACGTACTTACACTTGTGAAATGGAGGAAGAAACTGATTCATGATGCACTGATCCATGTTCTGACAGTCTTTACTGATCCTTCCTTTTATATCCATCATTCGACCGGTGTCTGTGTGTCTGTGTGTGGGGCTTTTTTTCTGTTAGTGGGTTTCAAATCTCCCAGGTTTGCACGCACAACTACTTGTGTTTCGTAGTCGCGGTGTGTTTACATTGGAATACATAAAAAAAAAAAAAAGTGTTCGGTCATCAAAACGAACAGTTTAAGCACAAGAGCTTATGAGTAGTCAATAATAATGTGCCCGTCCAAGTAAAGTCATGCCATAATGATACTTTAACAGGTCATAATGTTCTTTTTAATAGAGTCAGTTACATTTAGCTAACACTTTAGTTTAGGTCACAATTCAAGCTATTAACTATTGACTTGCCTATTATTAAAATATGAACTGTTCATTAGTGTCACGCTGGTAGACAAGGAAGACAGAGATGGTTCTCTTTTCGCAGTATTTATTCAAAGCAAAGTCACTAATCACAAAGGGAATTCAGAGGGTTGATATATATATGCTGTAGTGCTCTTCAGTCACAGCAATATAAATGTTAATGGTAGATGTTATAGATCTCACTTGAAGTTCGCTCGTAGGAGACACAGCAGGTGAGTATACAAACACAGTTCCTCTAGTAGATAGCTGATCTTCTAGTAAACAATACACAAGTGTAAGCATTCCTGTAGAACGGTGAGAAGGATCAGAAAGCATGTAATCGTCATCTGTTGATGAGTATACAACAGTTCATCAGAGTGATAGCAGATCTTTTAGTAAACATCAGATGAGAATAATCACTTCCCTTGATCAGTTTGAAGGACTCAAAGACATATGGAACATCCATGGAAGAAGGGGAGCAGCCGAAGGAGCGAAGATGAAGACAACCATCCGACTTCAATACCGGCTGTCGACTGAGTGGAGAAGGTGAGTTTATATAGTGTCCTAGTTGATGGGGAACAGGTGCAAACCATTAGAAGGCAGGTGAGAGTTCACTTTATTGGATGTAGGTGGTTTGTGAAGATGAGCGCTGATTGGTTGAGCAGAAACGAGCCGGGGATGTGACAATTAGAAGTTATAAAGTATGACCTTATTTTACATCCTGCCCAACAACTAAACCTAACTTTAGTTAGTAAGTTTCAAGAGTTCCCACTTAGATATGCTTAGAATTTAAAGCAGGTTTGGCATGCTGTCCCGGGAGAGAACCCTGAGCTCTGAGATATTTAAGCCCAGGGCTGCCCTCCAGTCAATAAGCATATCAGGAGATCCGAGATCAGGTAGGTCTCGAGAGCTCTCCCTATGGAAAAGGGAGGAAAAGGAGGAGATGGGGTGAAAGGGGGATTCTTCCAAACGAAGATAGAGCAGTAGGAAGAATATGATCCATTTATAGTAAACTAGGATGACTCTGATTGGATTATTACTGATTACAGATGAGCAGCCAGTCGTGCTCTGTCAGAGACTGGGTTTGATCCCAGGTCTCCAATGTCAGAGTCTGAGTGCTTAATCACTCAGCCACAGGTGGATAATGAACCCAGAAGCAAGACTGTACTTGCACTGTGAGAGATTTATTTATAAAAATAAAAATCCAGATTTGGAACAAAAAATGCAGAGATAAAATAGGACTGAGTTAACGGAGGAACAAAAAGGCCAACAGGCAAAATATATCTGACAAAACTAGAGCAGGAGAAATGAATCCAAAAAACCAAGGAAAAAGGCTAAGTCACATAGAACTCTGAAATAAACAGACTTTAAGAAAGCAGGACAAGACTCATGATAACGAAGGGCTAGTATCAACAATAACCAAGCAAAGAAACTAGACAACTTAAATACACATGACATAACAGGACCCATGTGAAAACAATCGCGTAATTACTGAACTCATACCCATGGGGAGAAATGAGGACATCTAGTGGAGAAACAAAATCATAACATGTAAAAACTAAAGTCATAAAATGACAGATCCTGACAGTGCTCAATCATATCACGTCCCCCTCTCGAAATTAGTTTATAAAACTTCACTTAGTTAATGGTTTGTTATCACAGTGAATTGTGACCTAAATTAAAGTGTTACCCAAATCGTGTGAACTAAATAAAACAATTAAAACATGAATCACAAAATTCGGAACACTGCTAATTTACGAACATTTTTACAGGGAATTGCGTATGCCCTAAACTCTTCATTAATTCATAATAAAGTAACGTTTAGATTACATGTTAGTTCATCATTATCCATGTACTGTTATTGTAAATTGTTACCGAGAAATACTCACGAGGGGTTGTTGTAAGCAAATGAAGGGTCATTTCCGATGTGGGTTGTGGTGCCGTTTAACGGTACATAAACTGAGTTTAGTGAATTAATCATGGTCACAGTGTTGACTCTGTATTCATTCAGCAGATTCAGTCTTATCCACGGGTCAGGCTGAAAGGTAGTGTGTGCACAGGTTTGCGGTAAACCATCTAGAGCATATCTAGCATAGGAGTTTCCCGTTTGTGTTGACAGGACAGCAGTGCGCCATAATGCTGCGTTCTCTGGAAAATATGGTAATGGTCAGTGTTGGGGGTAATGCATTACAACAAGTAAACAAGTAACCAGTAAATGAATGCATTTCTTAAAAAATGTAAGCAAGACTTTTAAAAATGTAAAGTCAGTTAGTTTGTAGTTTGTAATTAATTAGCTTTTAGCGACACGGTGGCTCAGTGGTTAGCGCTGTCCCCTCACAGCAAGAAAGTCGCTGGTTTGAATCCTGGCTGGGTCAGTTGGCATTTGTGTGTGGAGTTTGCAAGTTCTCCACATGTTGGCGTGGGTTTTCTCTGGGTGCTCTGGTTTCCCCCACAGTCCAAAGACATGTATAGGGGATATATATATATAGTATAGGTGAATTAAACTAAATAACGTGCCATAGTGACCATAGTGCATGTGTGTGGATGAGTGTGTATGGATGTTTCTCAGTGCTGGGTCGTGGCTGGAAGGGCATTCGCAGTGTAAAACATATGCTGGATAAGTTGGCAGTACATTCTGCTGTGGTGAGCATTGACGAATAAAGGGACTAAGCTGCAGGAAAATCACATTAAATCCCACAATTGATGAAAAATCGACTGAAATTAAAAAATATATATATATTTGAAGAAAAAACAACCCAATTTTTTCGTTTTATGGCAGATCGACCACCAGAAATGGACTGAAAAATAAATAAATTAATTAATAAGTGCAAAAAAAAAAAAAAAAAGAAAAGAAAAATGAAAGCAAAAATCCTATTTTAATTTGTGGCCAGTCAACTAACTGTCAGAAATCGACTGAATTTTTTTAAAAATAATAATAAAAATTGAACATTTGAAACAAAAACAATCTTGTTTTTGTTTTATGCAGATCAACCTTTAGAAATCGACTGAAAAGAAATTATGAATAAATAAATTTGAATGAAAAAATCCCACTGTTTAATGGCAGATTGATCGCCAGCAATCGTCTGAAATAAAACAAACAAGTGAACATTTGAAGCAAAAGCAGTCATATTTTCCTATTATATGTTCATTGTTATGTAAGTTGTTTTGAGCATTTTGGTTTGGAACGACACCTTAATATGATAGTCATTTCGGTTTTCACTCCAATAGTGCTATTCAGAAGGTGATAAATCCCATTGGAACTGAATGCAACATTATGGGAATGTTGACGTTTCCGCATGAGAGCGCCCTCTGTCTTTTGGGGGAGAAATTTAGTTCAGATCACACTGCGCTTCTCTGTCAAGATGTAAGATGTGCATTACAATTAAGTAATAGTATCGGAAATATACATCAATACTGCAAAAATGTTAACATTGGTATTGGTGAGTATTTAAAACCCTAAAGCAATCCGATCTTTTTAAATGAGAATTGCACCCGCTAGCTTTGCTTCAAACTACAAATTCGTAGTCAGTTTTTCTTCACTGCTCAGTTTACGGTGTTTGATTTGTGGCTGAACTTGTTTCATTAAATGACAGTAAATAATGTTACTGCTGCATGTCTGATAATAAAATTTCAGCTAATAAAATACTGTAGTTCACTGTCAGTGATGGGAATAACAGCACGATAAATTAACCGTGTTACTAATGGCGATACTTTATTCAGTAACGAGTAAGCAAATGAATTACTGTTTCCTCGTTACAACGCCGTCACCATTACTGATAATAAAATGTGCATTACTGTTATATATATTAATTAACAATATATTACATCAACTATTATTGACTGTATATATATATATATATATACATATTATTGACTATAAATCCAACAAGTTCAAAGGTAGCTTTTGCAAACTGGAAGCATAAGCACTACTTTTCCCTTAAAGCTCTAAAGCATCTATTGTGTTTTTTTTTATGATGCTATGGTGCATAGTTACTACAGTAATGATAATATTTATAATGATATGTTGAACTTGATGGTTGTCCCTCACATTGTCCCACAACAACATTAAAATAGTGTAGTGTAGTGTACAATGTTTTATATTTATTCTATAGTCATTTGACAATTTAGATTTTTTTAAAAAAGTAACACAATAGTTACTTTCCCTGGTAATTAGTTACTTTTATAATTATGAAACTCAGTTACTGATTCAGTTCCTATTTGTGAGAAGTAACTAGTAACTATAAGTAATTACTCTTTTAAAGGAACATGCCCAACGCTGTTCACTGTATGTATTTCTGTTCACTGTATGTTTTATTAATGGATTAATCTGAAGCACACTGTAAATTAATTCTGTCAATTTATACAGGGCTAGTAATAATCCACATTTTTGTTTTATGACAGATCAACAACCAGAAATCGGCTGAAACCCCAAAAGTTTATATACATAAAAGAAAGAAAATTGAAAGCAAAAAATCCCATTCTAGTTTCATGGCCGGTTGAG
Organism: Danio aesculapii; assembly: GCF_903798145.1. NCBI lineage: Eukaryota > Metazoa > Chordata > Actinopteri > Cypriniformes > Danionidae > Danio > Danio aesculapii. Next base: position 2,017,761 of record NC_079441.1, read on the forward strand.
CATCAGAAAGCGACTGGAAAAAAAAAACGATTTTAAAAATGTTTACTTTTTTTATGCAGATCAACCAGAAATTTACTGAATAATAAATAAATTAATTAATTTGAAGCAAAAAAATCATAATTTTGTTTCCTGGCAGATTATATGTGTTTATTTTTGTTTGCACAAGTCTTTGTGCTGCCTTAAAATTTTAAATTTACTTCACTTAAATAGTGAAGTTGTCTTAACTCAGGCTTTAGTTGACAGGACTTGACAATACAAGTGTAATGGACGTGGCCTAAGTTTAGTTAACGTAAATAGATTTGTTGTTGTAGTTAAGAATGATGTTGATAAGATTTTGTAATTCAAGTATAATTGACATGGTTTAAGTGAACTTAAATATTGAAGTTGACTCTCTCATTCACAAGCACGCTAGAGCCAATTTCGTTAATTTAATTCACTTATACCACCAGTCTTTGGGTGCACCAGAGCACCTGGAGGAAACCCCCACCAACATTTGGAGAACATGCAAACTCCACACAGAAATGCCAACTGACGGGGACTTGAACCAGTGACATTCTTGCTTTGAGGCAACAGTACTAACCACTGAGCTATTTTACTACGTTACTAGCCTTACTATGGTCATTTAATACTAAAAACAGGTTTTTGAAGTCTGCAAATACAAATTTTACCAAAGAAGCAGAAGAGAAGAGAAGAACCTCAGACAAAGACACACCACAACATTACAATGAGAAAATGGTGGTCAGTGTTGCCAAACTTGAATGTTTCCAGTCCAAACTGTCCAAAATCCTCGTAAAAACTAAAAAGAGCAGGTACACACACTTGGTTTTTAACATAACAAATATTTAACATTTAATAACATCCAAACTGATGCCAAACCCGCCAAAATGATGCCAAATCCAGCACAATCAAATTCTAAACCAGCAGAAACGTCATCCAACAGTAAAAGTATTACAATAAATAAAATTATTGTATATGTAAATATATATGTAAATATATATACAGTTGAAGTCAGAATTATTAACCCCCCTGAATTATTCACCCCCCGTTTATTTTCTTCACATTAAAAATAATTCTTGAAAGTATACTATTCAGTCAAATTTTCAATAATCTAATTTGCACGTTCACTTGTTTTGCATCATTAATTTACTCATTCTGAAACCAAACCGTTACTCAGAAGCAGCATTTTAAAAACTCCTCGTGGACCGGATGAACCTCAGTGAAGTTGGTACCCTATCAAAACAAATAATCCCCAAAACTATGCTACTCGTTTGTGCTGATTTGTGCCACAAAAACGGACGTTTGAGCTGGTTTGGGGTCTGAGATATGAAGCTTTTTTTTTGACCGTGTGACGTCACTTTCCACCCCATGTTGCTCAAATGACTTTAAATCAGCACAGGTCGTTTGTGCTCGATTTGTGCCGTTAAAACAAACACGGTATCTGTTTTCCTCATTTAGATATAAGCAAAATATTTCGGGAGCCGTGACGTCACTCTCCACTCCAGGTTGTCTAAATCACACTAAACAAATAATCAGATTTCTTCAACACATCTCTAATCATAATAGTTTTAATAACTCATCTCTAATAACTGATTTATTTTCTCATTGTCATGATGACAGTAAATAATATTAGACTAGATATTCTTCAAGACACTTCTATACAGCTTAAAGTGACATTTAAAGGCTTAACTAGGTTAATTAGGGTAACTAGGCAGGTTAGAGTAATTAGGCAAGTTATTGTATAACGATGGTTTGTTCTGTTGACTATCGACGAAAATAAATAGCTGAAAGGGGCTAATAATATTGACCTTAAAAATTTAAACTGCTTTTATTCTAGCCGAAATAAAACAATTAAGACTTTCTTCAGAAGAAAAAATATTATCAGAAATACTGTGAACATTTCCTTGCTCTGTTAAACATCATTTGGAAAAAATTTCAACTGACTTCAACTGTGTATATATATATATATATATATATATATATATATATATATATATATATATATATATATATATATATATATATATATATATATATATATAGAATTAAAAAATGCATACTAATACAATTTTAAAGTGAATTTATTTCATTAAAAATTTATTCGTTTTCATTTGCACATATTTGTACTATTTAAAGCTCAGATGTTTGAAAAAGTTAAGCTTACTAAAATATATGAGTTCAGCTGACTCTTTCTTTTAAGTATTCAGCCAAGTAAAACTTTGATATTTGTTATGTCAACACTTTCAATCCAGATAAGTTAACTCAAAATTTTAAGTTGTCACAACACAATCATGTTTTACAGTGCAGGGCTAGTATTATACACAACTGTTTCTACAGTCACACACTCAGGTATAGGTTCAGTAGCTTAGGTATCTGAAACGGTATAGGAAAGGGAAAAAGTTTGTATTGGAACATCCCTAATTACAATCTCAATCCTGTTTGCAATTCAATTTTGACTAATCGCCCACCCCTACCTCGCATATATCCGTAGACGACAAGCTCGCAGACGTTAAGAATCTTTCCAGTTCCAGGAATTTGAACAAACACGTAACGTCCCTCCGTCCCTCCGCACGAGAAGTTACTAATGGCTCCAGCTGCCATAGAAGGGATCACAGCACATCTGCACACACAAAGATCAGCTGTTAGTGTGTGTTTCTTTTCATCCTCAGTTAACGCTGCTCGATGGCTAAAATCATAAGCAGGGTTATTTGGGTCAATGTTGTAATCACGGTTATTTAACCCTTATGTATTGTTCAAATTGACTCTCCTTTGGTTATGTTGGTGCTGTTTTTGCCCCATTGACTTCCATTTTAATCACATTTTTTTGATTGCAAAGCCATGACAGCATATAATCATGCATTCAACAGTAAAAATTACATATTTCACCTCTTAATCCCGACTGGGAAAACCAGCAACAATCAAGAATGCATGATTATCTGCTGTCATAGCTTTATAATCAATAAATGTGATCATAACGGAAGATTATGCCGGCAGCTAGCTCTTTGCAACTCTCACATGGTCGCCCTCTGAAGCTAGGCAGGGCAATACCTGGATGGGAGACCATATGGAAAAGCTGGGTTGCTGCCGGAAGTGGTGTTAGTGAGATGAGCAGGGGGCACCCAACCTTTGGTCTGTGTGGGTCCTAATGCCCCAATATAGTGACGGGGACTCTATACTGCTCAGTGAGCGTCGGATGAGATGTTAAACCGAGGTCCTGACTCTCTGTGGTCATTAAAAATCCCAGGATGTCCTTTGAAAAAGAGTAGGGGTTTAACCCTGGCATCCTGGCCAAATCTGCCCACTGGCCTCTGTCCATCAGGGCCTTACCATATCATCCCATTGGCCTTTGAGTGCCCAGAAAAGCGCTATATAAATGTAAGGAATTGTTTATTATTATTACAATTCAATGGGGCAAAAACAGCACCGACATAACCAAAGGGGAGTCAATTTGCCCAGAGTGTATTGTCGAGTTTTTGAAAGATTTCAAAGCAATTAAAACTGATTAACTGCACAACTGTAATTAAATAATATAAAGTAAATCAAATAAAAAAGTAAAAATATATATTACATATTTTAAATTTTAATATATTTTAATATAATATAATTTTAATATAATTTAATATAACATATTTTAAAATGTAATAATAAATATATTACATATTTTAAAATTGAATAAATCCTCACAGGGTGTTGGTGTAAATATTGTCTGGGAAAATGCCGACACGAATCTCCGCTCCATTTATCCTGGTGTAAAAAGCACTGTTTAAATTGGTGAATGAGATTGTGTTGACTTGGTATTTGCTCATGAGCTCCAGTTTCCACCAGGGGTCACTCTCGGACTGTGTGTGTGAACAGCTGCCAGGGTCTCCATCCACACCATTCAACGCAATTAATGTGCCGTACTGGGACGACTGTGCTGCACTTCGCCATGAGGCTACGATCTCTGGAAAAAAACCAAAGTTTTTTAAAATAATATATTGATTTAAAAATATTGCTTGTTAACTATAAAACTTTAAACAATATAACTCCTGTTTATCTAACCAACCTCCTGTCTCGCTACAATCCAACCCGCTCTTTAATTTCTCAAGACGCAGGGCTTCTGGAATTATTAGCCCCCTGAATTATTAGCCCCCCTGTTTATTTTTTCACCTAATTTCTGTTTAACTGAGAGCAGATTTCTTCAGCACATTTCTAATCATAATAGTGTTAATAACTCATCTCTAATAACGGATTTATTTTCTCTTTGTCATGATGACAGTAAATAATATTAGACTAGATATTCTTCAAGACACTTCTATACAGCTTAAAGTGACATTTAAAGTCTTAACTAGGTTAATTAGGGTAACTAGGCAGGTTAGGGGAATTAGGCAAGTGATTGTATAACTATGGTTTGTTCTTTCGAAAAAAATATATAGCTAATAGAGGGGCTAATAATATTGACCTTAAAATGTTTTTGTTTTTTTAATATTAAAAACTGCTTTTATTCTAGCTGAAATAAAACAAATAAGACTTTCTCCAGAAGAAAAAATATTATAGGAAATACTGTGAACATTTCCTTGCTCTGTTTAAAATATTTAAAAAAGAAAACAAAGTTCAAAGGGGGGCTTCAACTGCATATATGTATATATACATATTAATATGAGTTGAACCAACACAATTCTTTTTTTCTGGGACAACTTAATTGTTTGATGTTCAACCCTCTTAAATTTGCAAAAACAATTAAGTTAACTTAATTGATTTGCATTAGGACAATGTGAAGCAATAGTGTGGAACCAAGCATTTTTTACAGTATATATATATATATATATATATATATATATATATATATATATATATATATATATATATGTGTATGTGTGTGTGTGTGTGTGTGTGTGTGTGTGTGTGTGTGTGTGTGTGTGTGTGTGTGTGTGTAATTTATTTATTCGGACTACAACTACAGTGGAACAAGCTGAATTCGTCATTAAAATGTCATTTAATATTAATGACGCTATTAAAGATCATTTGACAGACTTTTAATGAGACATTTTTATGACAAATACAGTTTGTTCCACTAAAAACCTGATCAGAAAAATATTCAAATATTATAAGTATTGTAATAATTGTTATTCAACTATTGTAATATTATAGTCAATGAAAATCAAATGTGTGTTCACCTGTCATCTTAACGAGCAATGTGATGTTTTGTTTTGTTTGTATGAAATATATTAAAAAAATGAAATCCCAAAGTGCTATTTTTGTCCTATAAATTATAACTATACTAGTTATTTAACTATAGTATAAGTATATTTGTTTTAGTCATATATTTACATACAGTTGACATCAAAACTATCAGATACATTTTTTCCAACACATTTGTAAATTCATTTCTTTTGCTTTTGCCACGATTAGAGAACACAACATTTTACTAATTATATTGCAAGATTATTTAACAAGGGGCGACACGTTTGCTCAGTGGTTAGCACTGTCGCCTCACAGCAGTTTGCATGTTCTCCCCGTGTTGGCGTGGGTTTCCTGCGGGTGCTCCGGTTTCCCCTACAGTCCAAACACATGCGCTATAGGGGAATTGATCAACTAAATTGGCCATAGTGTATGAGTGTGAATGAGTGTGTATGGGTGTTTTCCAGTTCTGGGTTGCAGCTGGAAGGGCATCCGCTGAGTAAAACATATGTTGGATAAGTTGGCGGTTCATTCCACTGTGGCGTCCCCTGATTAATAAAGGGACTAAGCCGAAAAGAAAATGAATGAATGAGATTTAACTAGGTTAATGAGGTTAATTAGGCAAGTCATTGGACAACAGTGGTTTGTTCTGTAGCCAAAAAAAAAAGCATATATTAAATGGGCTTATTATTTTTCAAGAGATTCAAGAGTGATTATTATTAACTTTGCCTCTTAAACTGTATATTTATGATATATTATTGTTACTATAAATCTGTATAATCTAACCACTAAATCAATGAAGAATACACAATTTAAAAAGCATTTGACAGACAGAGACGTCAACAAAAAGATGTTTTTACCTCCTGCTCCATTTGCCATTTGTTGAATTGATAAAAACCCTGTGTTAAAAACAAGATTCAAATTAATTTCAGGCACATTTGAATATCAATTCATTTGAATGACACTGTTTTGTGTATCAGTTCCAATCATCACTTGGTCTCTCAATGGCAATATTAAAGTTATTTCTGAGTAAATGCACCCTTTAATAACGATTTTAGACTGGAATATCTTGGTTTAAACAGTTTTGTTTGGAAGTAAACTATCTGTAAAAGTGTCTGTCCTCATCGTGTCCAGCCTTCAACTAATTAGAATATGCAAATAGTGAAATGACGATCCATTGCGGTGAAATCGCCTCAAGTCTTAGTTGATTTTCAAACACAAACACGTAGGTCTTATAATCGTTTACATACTCAAATAAGCCTTTACACATTCGATTTGTGCTGTAAAGCGAATTTAAGAATGTATTGCTGGGTTAATCTGTTGTTGACTCTGTAAAACGCTGTAAAAATTGTTCATGCTTTCAATGGTATAAAGAAAAACATTAATATATTGCTTTAATATATGCAATTAATAGCTGTAACTTGACCTTCTTACACTACTCTTCACTTTTTATGCTTTTGTTGTTGACATTATTATGATTATTTTTTTAATCATTTACATACTCAGAAAAATAAACATTTATTTCTGCTTTTGAATGGCAATATGGGACCCTGATCTTTCCTTCAACAACTTTTAACACTGAAAAGTTTGAAAAAGTGACATTTATTGTCATTTTTAATAGTTTACCTTGATATATTGTCTTGGTTGGTGTTGTATATTACACTACAACAATCTTTTTATAACACGTTATGTTATTTCACAGACTTATTTGTCTAGATATTTATTTTAAAAGACTAAAATGTTAATAAAAATCACTTTGTTAAACTGTAGAGCTGAATTTTCTATATCAGAAGTGGACAAAGCAGAGATCAACATCCCATAATGCAATTCACAACAGTAAATAAACCCATATATATGTATATGTATATATATGTATATATACATGTATGTATATATATATATCCAAACCGAATATTTTCAACACCTCTAATATAATAAACAGACCTACTTTCACTACAAAGAGAAACATTAGTAATGAGTTATTGTTAGATTGTCAAGTAAACAGCAGATTTACTGTATGCATGCTGTACTTTACCCAGTAAGATCCACAGGCAGTTCTTCATAGTTGATTAAAGGCGTCTTTCTGTCCTTCTTTCTGGATGAAACGTGGGAGTGATTTCAGTTTTATGTAGACAATTTGATTAATCATTCATCACGTCTCCTCCTCTCCTCCACTACTCTCCTCCATATCTAATTCAATTCAACTCGATGTTTAATGGCATGAGTATTGCCAAAGCATTGCAGATTACATAAACAATTAATAAAAAGGTAACACTTCACAATAAGGTTCATTAGTTAATGCATTTACTAACATGAACTAATCATGAACAACAATTGTACAGCATTTATTAATCATAATTGAACATTTACCAATGGATTATTAACATCTAAGTCCGTGCTTGTTAATATTAGTTAATGCACCGTGAGTTAACATGAATTAACAACGAACAACTGTATTTTCATTAACTAACGTTAACTAACATGATGAAATACTGTAGTAAATGTATTGTTCATTGTTTGTTCATGTTAGTAAATGCATTAATTTACATGAACTAATGAACCTTATTGTAACGTGTGACCAATAAAATTGTAAAGGGATTACATAAATCAACCCCAAATCAGAAAAAGTTGGCACAGTATGAAAAAATGCAAATAAAAAAGAAAGTAGTGGTTTCCAAATTTACTTTGACTTGTATTTCACAGCAAAACAAACATTATTTAATGTGTTCCTTTTCATTTCATATTTTTATAAACACGTATTGCAATTTTTGGTTCTTGCAAAACATTTAAAATAATGTGACCGGATTAGTTTAGGGCAGTAATCAGGTAAACTGGTGAAATAATCATGTGATTTGAAACCGATGATATCGCCAGGTAATTGTGATTATGATTTGGTACAAAAGCAGCATCAAGAAAGGTCCTTTAGGAGTAAAGATGGGCCGAAGATCGCCAGTTTGACAACAAATACGTGAGAAAATGATTGAAACGTTTAAACACAATGTTCCTCAGAGAAAGAGAGAAAGACATGTGGATATTTCACCTTCAACAGTGCAGAACATCATTAAAGATTGAAGAATCTGGAGGAGTTTCAGTGTGTAAAGGACAAGAGCGCAAGCCTAAACTGAACAACCGTGATCTCCGATCCCTCAGGGGGCGCTGTATCTAGAATCCTCATTCATCTATAAGCCAGATCAGCACATGGGCTCAGGATTACTGCGGCAAACCTTTGTCTAGCACCACAATATGGAGTTATATCCATGCCAGTGAAAACTGTACTGTGCCAAAAGGAAGCCCTATGTTAACTGTGTCCAGAAGTGCCGCCAACTTCTCTGGGTTTGGAGACATCTGGGACTGTGTGCACTGAAAATGTGTACTGTGCTCAGATGAATCAGTGTTTCAGGTATTTTTTAGTGTAAAAAATGTATACTGTGTGCTTCAGACCAAAGAAGAAAAGGATCATCCAGACTGTTACCAGCAACAGGTCCAAAAGCCAGGGTCAGTCATGGTGTGGGGTTGTGTCAGTGCCCTTGGCAAAGGTAACCTGCACTTCTGTGATGCTCCATTAATGCTGAACAGCACAGAGAGATTCTGGAGCACAATATGCTGCCTTCTTCTCCAGGGACGCCCATATTTCAACAAAACAATGCAAAACCACATTCTGCACACATTACTGTGGAGGAAAAATCAAGAAAAAGATAAAACATATCAGATTGAAGATTTGAAGTTTTTATTATTATTATTTTTTGCAATAACTTGTTTCAATATAAATGTATTATCTTTCTATTCCTAAAGATGTTATGTGACCAAACTCTTAGGGTATGTCTGCACTAATTTGGATAAATGTCGTCCAACTTGTTAGCTTCACATGACTGCATCACATGACTAAAACACCTTATCATATTTCACAGTCCACACTGTTTTTACATTTATCCACCTTGGACAGCATTTTCAAAATTTTTGTTTCCTAAAAAGGACCATCTCGGTGTGGACGGAAGGCTGAATCAGAGAGGAAACCAATGGGGTTTTTTAATTAGTGTGGAATATGCATGAGACGATATCTGGTTTCAAGGTCTGTTATACTGTTCCTAAGATATGCAGTTGAAGTCAGAATTATTTGCCCCCCTTTGATTTTTTTTCTTTTTTAAATATTTCCTAAATGATTTTTAACAGATTCAGGAAATGTTCACAGTATGTCTGATAATATTTTTTCTTCTGGAGAAAGTCTTACTTGTTTTATTTCAGCTAGAATAAAAGCAGTTTTTAATTTTTTTATACCCATTTTAAGGTCAATATTATTAGCCCCTTTAAGCTAATTTTTTTGTCTCCGGAACAAACCATCATTATACAATAACTTGCCTAATTACCCTAACCTGCCTAGTTATCCTAATTAACCTAGTTAAGCCTTTAAATGTCACTTTAAGCTGTATAGAAGTGTCTTGAAGAATATCTAGTCTAATATTATTTACTGTCATCATGACAAAGAGAAAATAAATCAGTTATTAGAGATGAGTTATTAAAACTATTATGATTAGAAATGTGTTGAAGAAATCTGCTCTCCGCTAAGTGATGTTTTATAAACAAATTTGGGGAGGAGCACGTGCAGAAGTTTCAGTATCAAATACGTCATTGACAATTATTCTATTATCCAATCAGTTCTTGACCAAACCCCTATATATACCAAAGCTGTCTTACCTGCAGCATCTAACGACTTTAGCATCCCTCCACCACCCCGTCACCTCACCTCTTAAGGATTACAATCCCGGGGGGAGCGTTCTGGGGCTAGATACTTCGCTCGAATCCCTATTACTCTTTGTTTTCTGATAAGAGGAATAACTCGAGTTTGGGTGTCTTCCCCAAGCTCAGAGCCCTCTCCCCGGATAGCACGCCAAATACGCTTTATTCTGAAACTATTGCAAAAAACAAACAGGGGGGCAAATAATTTAGGGGGCTAATAATTCTGATTTCAACTGTATGTACTTTTGTGTTTTAACAACTATTTAATTGTGGGTGATTTTATTGGAACGTGATATTTTTACCTAAGGTTATTATACCGTCAGAATCTTATACCGGCCCATGCCTAGTGTGGACGAACTCATTCTGCCTTTCATCTAGTTTAAATATGTATTCATTCCAATCGTAACTTTTCAGAGAATACTGAAAGCTTTTGTAAGAAAGCCCAACAAAAGGTTATTTTAAATTAGGACATTTCCCTCATTATGGAGTGGACAACAGTCGTGTACAATGGAGAGTGTTTTGATTTTTAAAGAGCCCCTCTTATGGGTTTTTGAAAATGAGCAAAATGAGTGAATGAAAACATCCAGCTGAGGTTTAAATCCGAAAGTGAACTGTGATTAAAACTATTGATTCTTTAACAAAATAGTCGACTCGGAGTCGAATAAATCAATAGAGTTGGGTTCGGATCATTTGTTTGATCGCATCGATGTCGATACGGTACATCACCAAACATGTAGTTCCAGATCCGGTAAAATATGAACACGCTTTCCCTTCAGACACTAGGGGGGAACACGGGACTGATCATAATGTGAAGATGACGATCACTGACAGATAATAATAATAATAATAATAATAATAATAATAATAAAGGGTTAAAGTTCATTTTCACAACAACACCACAGTATTTTCACCACAACCGTGTGCTGTGTTTGTTCCTGTCATTTTTGTAATGGTTAATACAATAATCTACGCTGCAACGTGGGATTCACTGCTCATTTGCTATTAAAGGAAGGTGCAGCGGAGATTATTATATATGGGCCTTTGTCAGACTTTGACAGGGATTTTGTCTATAACTGTTGCAGTTCAAATAGACTAGTTTCTTCTTCCTCCAGATCATAACATGCAAGTTTAATTAAAATTGTTGCCTCGTTTTGTGTAGTTTGTAAAATATATGTTTAACGGTGTGTTGTCATTTATAATCACGTATCTTTTATAGATCAGTCCTTGTGCGGTATCTTTCAGGTGAAATCTTTATGGGGCTAATCACATATTGTGTCTAAAAAGCAAGTTAAAAACAAGACGCGCTGTAACGCTGGTGTGGGAACAGTGATCCCAAACAAATAAAAATAATCAAACATTACAGTAATATGTTTGTCACTTGTTTTAAATTATTAATCTCGGGCGTCAGACAGAATCTCTGTCAAAAGACCCTTTAATGAAAATATAGCACGGCTAGCTCTCACCACCAGTTACAAATATTAAACAAAAAATAAATAAACAAACAAACAACAAGAACCAGAAAAAACTCAGACAATTGCTGCATTAGTCTAAATAAAGTCTGTATTTATCAATAATAAAAAGAAATGCTTTGCACTTTTACACACACAAACAGCCGTACCAACAACAAAACAAACAATATAACAATAATCACAAAACTCTCGACACTTATAACTCAAATGAAAACGAAAGGAAGAAAATGCAAATGATTTCAGGCCAGCAGATTCGTGAGATTTTGAAAAGGTGGAAAATAATAATGATAATAACAGTATGAGGAGAAAAACAAAAGAAATGAAATGAGAATTTGGGCAAAGAAAACAAAAAACTTTTGCTTCTTACCCACAGAGTGGAGGGGTCAAGGGAAATGAGAGGGGAATGGAGAATGTGGAGGTGGGGATGTGAAGGATGAGTGCGTAGATGAACCCAGCCGGTGAGTAGCAGGAACCTCCGACACTGTCGACTGCAGGATGAAGGCTTTCGGCAGCTGAATCAGATATAAATAAAAACCCTAAATTAAGTCATAAATGATGAATGTGATCCATTCTTAAAATTAGAAATACAGTCTAAATTTGACAGTCACTTAAAATTGGAGTCAGATTAAATTCGGAGCTGAAAAACGAATATAAATAAATTCTAATAAATAACAGAAATCTTTTCAGAAGCGCTAGAAAAGGCTTACATGTATTTAACCTTCGACCATGCTGTTAGTTTCGTCATTGGGCTAATAGATGGACTTCTACACACTGCACTAAAGTCTTTGGTGACACACTCATTCACAGACATTACGAGAACTTCAGTAACAAGACAGCGGTCTTTGCGCCGTGCTTCGATATGTACTTTCGCTTTTTGTTTCTCATAGCCAGTCGTTAAGTTTACTCTACTCGTTTCCCCACACTACTACGGTTCAGTCAACTTCTCTCTCTTCCGCTCTCCACATAATGCCCTTCAACTCTCCTCCTCTTCCTTTATACTCTCACCCATTTCCTTTTCGCCGTCCCATGGGTGGAGACCAATTAGACAATGTTGACTGTCGTCACAGCACGCTTCTTCGTTTACCGATTTAAATGCATTTTGTGCTTGCGATCTCCTGTTTGCCTTTGCTATGGCCACCATCAGCTGTTCCTACACACACACACACACACACACACACACACGCACGCATGCCCCTGAGCGTAGAGTATATATGCTGGTGTTTAACTGCACTGTTTTATTGCATTGGACTCTCTCATACTCTCTGCTACTTCATACTGTAGCTGTGGTGGGCATTGCGCTGTGTCTCGCGCTGAACGCAGTCGACCAATCACAACAAATTGAGTCATCGGTCCAATCAGCGCAGATTAGCATCACGCTAAGGAGGCGTTTGGGAACAAATAAATCACTGAACGAATCTTATGGGAGTCGCTGGGATAATTAGGTCAAAATAAATGCAAATTATAAGACAATGTAAGTGTTTATTGACCTTGCATGCAGATCAGCCTGTGGTTGGAGACCCCCAAAACCAAAATATGACCTTTTATAATGCAAAATAGGGGCTCTTTAATATGACTGAGTGGTATTGTAAACCGAGTTAAACTTTCCAGGATTGTAAATGAGGAAAGTGAAATCCTTAGTGAAATTCAAAGAAATGTGAAAGGCTTTCAAACATAGCTGAGGATGTTTCTGGCAACTTTACAATGAGTTTATTCCACCTCCATCAGGTAGACACATTAGGCAAACATGAACGTTAAAGGGAGGTGACCCAAAACTAAAAATTCTGGCATCATTTACTCTCCCTTCACTTTTAGATACCTGTTCATTTCTGGCAATCATGGCAAACATCTTCCACTTGTTTTCCTCCCAGTGCCAGAACATCAGTCGGTGCTAAAATAATTTGCATATGGTTTATACCTGTATTTGGCACTGAATTTGGTGTTGTGTGAAATGTATGTTAATGAAGTGTTTGCATCCGGTCCCCTTCGGCGTTGCACCTGCAGAAGAATCTCTTTCTGTGTGTTTATAAAGCTCTGTCAGAATTTACATAGTCTTAAGATTGATCCTGCAGATGTGCTGATATTGATGCTGTTGAATGTTTCTGGAGAAATGCACAATGGCATCTAAACACTGCATGTGATTAGAGAAACTGTACATTTTTGGAAATACTTGATCTTGAGGAATGCATCTTACTCTAGAAACCTATTTAATACTACTGATATAAATAATACATGGACGAATCTACTATGCTGACGTCATTTGGTTTGCAAACTGTCTTAACACTGTCTGACCCTAATGCAAATAAACTGAACAGGGCACACTGAAAAAAGAGCATGTCATTACTCAATATTAGACTTGATCTAATTTAAAACATTGTTCTGTCTCTCCATCAGTGATATGTAAAATACTTTGTTGATTTAAATCATTTGCAAGTTTTATAAGTGTAATATAAATGCATTTCTATAAATTAAATGAAAAATATTGGTTCCCTTTGTCACGTAACTTCTAACGCCATCCATGGTCATGTGTGTTTATAGATATTTACACTAGATGTCACGTAGGCTATTGTTGTCTATAGACGGGTTAAGAACCTACGTCACACAGGTCCCCGGTGGCAATAGTAAATATCTCGTGTTGTGCGGTAGGATGCCAAATTTCGAAAGTCTAACTTTTAGCGTACACCACACTGCTTTAATGCCAACCGCAGGCGTCTTTGGCTAAAAGGGAGCTGAATGGAGTGAGGACGTAATTAAAAATGCTGGACTCTGCAGTTCTCATGTTATATCAGGTAAGTTCACGCTATGCTGAATCATACACATTACTCATTTTTGATTGCAGCAATGATTTCAGCAGTTAAATATGGTGAATTAAACTGCGGACACTGAATGCTCAGAATGAAACATGAAAGTTATTAAGGTAAACTTGGTTTTATATTCACACATTCATTCAGTGACAACTTGTGACACACTCCCTATATTGTTTACCACGACACTTTGAATATTCGGTCGGAAATAACCTGCAAGTGTGAATTGAAAACAGCATTAACACTGTTTATTTGACTGAACAATGCTGTACTTTGATAGTCATTGACTGCTAATATGATTTCGCTATTTAGAGTTTGCAAATTTATTATTATATTATTAAGTGCGAATATAAAACCAACTTTACCTCTATATGTAAGTTCACATACCCTGCCGTACAGGTGAAATTCTCTGTCAGAATGCTGTCGTTTTGCTTGGCTTGTTGATGATTACCCAGGCCTTGTACAGCTCTGTCTTCTTTCCTTGTCTTTGGCTAGGTAGAACCTCGGTTTTTAGCACTACATAGTGTTGAATCTGGTCATCATGGAGCATTATTTCTTGCACATGACCGCACATTTTGTTAAAACACTAGGAGCTTCAATGAGATTGTATATTTGGGGCTGATGCGTCTTATCCAATATCCATTGGGAGGGTGCTATCGCAAATGGACCTTTCAGACGAACACTGCTCACTTTAATGCTAATTTTGTGGAATCACTGTGTTGGGTGACGAGCTGTTATAATACGCTGAAAGCCTTATGTAAATAATATTTATAATATGTAATCAATATAACTTATTTCTAAGACAACAACAAACTCTGTACTGCATCGGATGTCAATCCCTCGCTGTAACTGTACAGTTGAAGTCTGAATTATTTGTCCTGCTGTGAATATTTTTTTCCTTTGCAAATATTTTCCAAATAATGTTTAACAGAAGAAAAAAATATTCTAGGAAATACTGTGAAAATTTCCTTGCTCTGGGTTATATAGCTGCAGGAGTCAATTTGATTCCTTTGACCCAGCTACAATGTTCTGCTGATGGAAAATTTCTTTCAAGATGTTGGATTGTAGAAAGCTGTTCATACAAAGTAATTGTTGTTTACTGTTTACTAAACCTGATTTGTTTTATCTTGGTTTTTAAATAGTCACCTCAAAAATGAATATACTTGCATTGTTTACTCATCCTGAAGCTATTCGTGTATTTATCTCTAATTAAATTAAATGACATTTGAGACATTTAATGACAATTATAACAGAAGTTTAATTTTTGGGTAAACTATTCCATGAAGGTGAAAAGGCTTTTTTCTTTCTCTTTTTCTAACCATTGGCAAATTTTTATTAAAAGTGGTTTTAAACTGCCTATTTTAAACCAGTTTTAGGAAAGACTACAGAATTGTAAAGGTTAAGTGTAGTCAGTTTTGATTGACTGCTCATGGAAAGATAGCTAGTTTCTCTTCAAAACCATAACTGATTATTATGGTGACTTTACATTGCATTCAATGTCTATGTATATGGATAAAAACTGTTATAGAGTTCAAGTTCTGTTATAGAGTTCATGCACCATTGATGTGATCCAAGTGCTGTGAAGAGATGATGCCAACCACAGAGGACTTCTAAAGGTCTCCATTACCCTGGACCAGGCCGTATCCTGAGCAGATGCTGTGGCGGTCATGAAGGTGAGCTGGCTTGACAACCACCTGTAGGGCACTATAACAACTAATTATAACTATAACAATAATATAACATTAAAATAACTATACTATAGCATTATTTACTGAACATTTTTTTTAACATTTTATCACCTTTTTGAAGATTATTTCCAAAATAAGTCATAAAAAATCTCATTAGTGCAACTCATTAGGGCAACATTTGCCAGCAAACTCACATTTTATTAAAACATTACATGTATCATGTACAGTTACTTGAGATTCTGAAATAATTTTAATTTTTAAGTTAACAGGGTTTTTATTTTAAGTGATTTCTCTCATTACCGACATGCCTTACAAACAATTGACAACCATTTTTTAATGAAACGCACATTTTCAAATATTATTGTTTGTATGCTTTAGAAGAGTCATAAACTTACAGACAGCACCTTTAAGTGAGTTAATTCATATTAGATTTATAAAAGTTTAGACTCACTGTGAATCATTACAACAATACTAGAACCTGACTGTATGAGACAACTGCATGTTATAATTTCTGCTTCAAAAAGTCAAATAATCAAAATACCAGAAGTACTGGGAAATAGTTTATCGACCATCACAGCAGATCCAGAGTTCAGCTTTTCCTTCATCTCTTTGTTTGAGCACACTGAGCTGTAAATAAGACAGTTCATTACATCAGATATCATGCTACATTTCATTTTTAATGTTTATATGTTCATGTTGAAGGGATAGTTCACCCAGAATGAAAATTCAGTCATCATTTACTCATCCTCTTCTTGTTTCTAACCTGTTTGAGATTTTTTTTTCTTCTGTTGAACAAAGATAGACTGAAGAATGCTTGAAGCCATTGACCTCCATAGAATTTTTGATTGTTGCTGCTTTGATTATTATGGCAGATATTTGCACATAGTCTGGGAATTTAACACGCTGCTGCAAACATAATACATGTAACCCACAAAACATTGCAGGAGAACATGTAGACAAATCAAACCAATGAAACTTGATTATGTATAAACACACATTTATATTACAACATATACTCATTCACACAAGTTGAATGAAATGGACAAATGACATAAACACACCCCAAAACAAACAGATGTATCACCAAGATGTGTTTTACCACCATGAGCTATGGGTCCACATGTTTTCTATCTATGTGTACCTGGGCTACCTTGCCGACTGGCTTAACACTAGTGAACTAGACTATGTGTACCTGGGCTACCTTGCCAACTGGCTTAACAATAGTGAACTAGACTATGTGTACCTGGACTACCTTGCTGACTGGCTTAACACTAGTGAACTAGACTATGTGTACCTGGGCTACCTTGCCGACTGGCTTAACACTAGTGAACTAGACTATGTGTACCTGTGCTACCTTGCCAACTGGCTTAACACTAATGAACTAGACTATGTGTGCCTGGGCTACCTTCCAGACCAGTTTAATGCTAATGAACTAGACTATGTGTACCCGGGCTACCTTGCTGACTGGCTTAACACTAATGAACTAGACTATGTGTACCAGTGCTACCTTGCTGACTGGCTTAACACTAGTGAACTAGACTATGTGTACCTGTGCTACCTTGCCAACTGGCTTAACACTAATGAACTAGACTATGTGTGCCTGGGCTACCTTCCAGACCAGTTTAACACTAATGAACTAGACTATGTGTGCCTGGGCTACCTTCCAGACCAGTTTAATGCTAATGAACTAGACTATGTGTACCCTGGGCTACCTTGCTGACTGGCTTAACACTAATGAACTAGACTATGTGTGCCTGGGCTACCTTCCAGACCAGTTTAATGCTAATGAACTAGACTATGTGTACCTGGGCTATCTTTCAGACTGGCTTAACACCAGTGAACTAGACTAGCATTAAACCGGTCTGCATGGTAGCCCAGATTCACATAATGTACTAGACTATGTGTACCTGGGCTACCTTGTCAACTAGCCTAACACTAGTGAACTAGACTGTGTATCTGGGCTACCTTGCAGACCGGTTTAATGCTAATGAACTAGACTATGTGTACCAGTGCTACCTTGCCGATTGGCTTAACACTAGTGAACTAGACTATGTGTACCTGGGCTACCTTGCCAACTAGCCTAACACTAGTGAACTAGACTATGAGTACTCGGGCTACCTTGCAGACCGTTTAATGTTAATGAACTAGACTGTGTACCTGGGCTACCTTGCCAACTAGCTTAACACTAGTGAACTAGACTATGTGTACCTGGGCTACCCTGCCGATTGGCTTAACACTAGGGAACTAGACTATGTGTGCCTGAGCTACCTTGCAGACCGTTTAATGTTAATGAACTAGACTGTGTAACTGGGCTACCTTGCCAACTAGCTTAACACTAGTGAACTAGACTATGTGTACCTGGGCTACCCTGCCGATTGGCTTAACACTAGGGAACTAGATTGTGTACCTGGGCTACCCTGCCGATTGGCTTAACACTAGGGAACTAGATTGTGTACCTGGGCTACCTTGCCGATTGGCTTAACACTAGTGAACTAGACTGTGTACCCGGGCTACCTTGAAAACCGGTTTAATGCTAATGAACTAGACAATGTGTACCTGGGCTACCTTGCCGATTGGCTTAAACTACACTACATGTTTCTGGTGTATCTTGCCTACAGGTTTAATGCTAATGAACTAGGCTATGTGTACCTGGGACACCTTACCAACTGGCTTAACACTTTGTGGGTTTATTTGAAAATGCCATGATTTTTCCAGGTTTTTCCACTGTGCAAACCTAAATTGGTGTTGGCACCCACAAAATGAAGTTTTAGTTTACCAGATAAACCACAGAAAACCTAGATCACGCCCAGTAGCTCGCATCACAAGAGTAAATAATAAGTAAATTTACATTTTTGGGGTGAAATATCTCTTTCATGTTTCAGTTCACACACTGACCTTGCACCAATTTCTTCCGCATCACTTCCTGTTTGGGCAGTTGCGTCCAGCGCAGCGTCACGTCAGAAAAACCTCTTTGTGCCAGAGCAGATTCCAGCTGAAATGAGTAGATGTGTTGAAGGGCATGAATGCAAGCACTGGTAAATGTTTGCGTGTAGAAATAGTAAAAATAAATCAGTAAGCTGCCACTGTATCTCTCAAAAGACTAATTTAATTGAACAATGTCTCAACCTGCAAGATCTTCATCTGGACACACAGGAAACACAACAGAACTAAAGATCTAGGCTGCATCCTAAATCGCCTGCTACGTTTGTATTTAAATCTACTACACAAGTGGGCGGCACAGTGATTCAAGGTCACTGGTTCAAGCCTCAGCTGGGTCAGTTAGCATTTCTGTGTGGAGTTTGCATGTTCTCCCCGTGTTGGCATGAGTTTCATCTGGGTGCCCTGGTTTCCCCCACAGTCCAAACACACCTATAGGTGAATCGGGTAAGCTAAAACTGTCCGTAGTGTATGTGTGTGAATAAAAGTGTATGGGTGTTTCCCAGTGATGGGTTGCAGCTGGAACAGCATCCGCTGCATAGAACATATGCTTGATAAGTTAGTGGTTCATTCCACTGTGGCACACCCTGATTAATAAAGGTACTAAGTCAAAAATAAAATGAATGAATGAATCTACTACACAACATATGAATGGGAGTAGTATGAATTAAGCTTAGATAGCTGCGTCCGTAGCGTTGCTTCACTCACATTCATAAAATCTGTCATGGTGCATTGTGGAATAGCCAACCCAGGCTCATTCTGAAAACGTACCTCTATATACATTTCTGGAGGCCGTGAAATACCTCCCAGGAGGTACGTATTTTTGCAGTTTTTGTTTTCAAGAAATCAACGAGAGGTACGCTTTTTGAGATCTCAAATTTCTCTTAACCATTCGTGCCATTCGTGCCTGCTGTTCTCGCATAAACCCACCAGAGGCCGCTGTTGACTGACTATGTGACTGACTGACCCACCCTTCTCCTTCCCTAAACCCAACCAATTTTGTGGATTGACCTGCCCACCCACTTCCCTAAACCCAACCAACAATTTTCAAAAGCAATCCAGAAAAAGAAAAGCCTTCGTCTGATTTTTACCATGTTTTCAGATTACACCACATTCTCACCCTGTTATATACTTTCCCGTTATCTGGAACCGTTCTTCACCGGACTCAAACCCTGTCGTCGTGGTCAACTCTTCTCTGCGTCTCAAGTCTACTGACGTACATGACGAACTAATGGGACAAAGTGGTTACAGCAGGAAAGCCGTCCACACGGAGGTAAGCAGTCAGCTGGCAAGCGCGAAAAGGAATGGCGTCATCCTGCCCCGCAGCGTTCGTTTGAAAAATGAAATGCAGCCATACGTACCTCTGACTACATAATTTGCGGTCTCCAGAAACGTATATAGGGCTAAGTTTTCAGAATGAGCCTATTTTGTGAATAGCATAGCGCCAATTGGATGTGCACATCAGAATCTCGCCGGGTACGTCTCGCATACTGTATTTCAAATTTTATGAATTCGGACATACTACTCGGCTCGCATACTGCTTTTAGCATGCTGTATAGTATTGAAGTACAATGTTTGGAAGTGTGTTCATTTGCAGGTGTAATGTCTAGAGTTTGACTATATCTTGACTTCTCTTGTGTTTCCTGTGTGACCTGATGAAGACCTTGTAGGTTGAAATGTTGTCCGATTAAATGTGTCTTTTGAGAGCTAAAGTGACAGTGAGACAATTTATTTATTAATTTTTTTTATTGTGTTCGGCCTAATCAATGACCTGCCTTTAAGATTTTTCAAGATGTTCTCACACTGATGTTTTTCATTTTGATTGTTTGCGTGTCTCACCTGTGTCAGGAGCCGGACTTCAGAAAGACTAATGCTGGAGTTGAGTTTCAGCTTCACCAACGACTGCTTCAAACATGGACCTGAAACACACACACGCACGCACACACACATCCCTTTTTCCACCAAGGCAGTTTGAGAGCTTTGTGTTTTTGACACCCAAAGCACTGGTTCTGTACCAAGAATGATGGTTCTTACTTAAAGTAGCATCATAACACTGCTGGGCTAGAAACAAGAACATAAGCTGAGGGCGGTGTTACCATAACCAATGAGATGAGCAGAAACTTTTGAGAGATCATTTATATGGCAGTGGGAAGCAGTGCTGAACAGGTTATTATCACTTGTAATCTCCATCTTTGTAATTATAGAAGTCTTTATAAACTACAGCATGCTTTACACATTTTTTCTATGGCATGTTGCACGAACATGTTATTCTCACTTGATCTATTTCTAGATAAACTACATTACCTGACAAAAGTCTTGTCGCCTATCCAAGTTTTAGGAACACTAATAATAACTTGACTTCTAGTTGATTATTTGGTATCAGAAGTGTCTTATATGAAAGGCAAAGGCCTCTAGATTCAACCCAGGCTCATTCTGAAAACGTAGTCACGAGGATGTTTCTGGAGACCGCAAATTATGTAGCTGGAGGTACGTATGGCTGCATTTCATTTTAGGCGAACGCTGCGGGCGGTATGACGGCGTTCCTTTTAGCGCTCGCCGGCTGACCGCTTACCTTCATGTGGAGGGCTTTCCCGCCGCAAGCAGTTTGTCCGGTTAGCTCGTCCTGTGCGTCGGCGGACTCGAGGCGCAGAGAGGAGCTGACCACGACGACGACGAGCGGGTTCGAGTCCGGGGAAGAGCGGTTCCAGAAATCAGGTAAGACTAAAACAGAATCCAAGAAATAAAGCGAAAAGGTTTATAACAGGGTGAGAATGTGGTAATATCCGAAAACGTGGTAAAAAAATAAATAAATAAAAATCAGACGAGGGCTTTTCTTTTTCTGGACAGCTTTTGCAAATTGTTGGGCGGGTCAATTGGTAAAATTGGTTGGGTTCGGGGAAGGAGGAGGGTGGGTTGGCCGGCTGATTGGTCGCCCAGTCAATCATTCAGCCAGTCAGACAGACAGACGTTCGTTTGACAGCGGCCTCTGGTGGGTTCACGCGAGAACAGCGCGGGCGTGAACGGCACTCGCGGGATACGTCCGAGAAGCCAAAAAGGCGCACACAGCGGCCCCTCGCGGAATCGCGAAAACCAAAAACTGCAAAAATACGTACCTCCTGGGACATATTTCGCGGTCTCCAGAAACGTCCTTGGGACTACGTTTTCGGAATGAGCCTGGGCTGTCTAGATTACACTTATTTGACTACAATAAAATATGATCATGCCTTGATTTTGAATGATTTAATTAGGACAGTAAGGTCTGACTTTGGTGAGTTGTGAGATGCTAATGTAGAGTAGACTTCAGCAGTATGTGTGATGATTGGGATGCAGATCAACAAATCATTCATTGGAAAAATCTACCTTCTGACACGGCATGCTATATGGACACTTTATTGTTGCTTGTAATCTTTGGCCCAATCCCAAATCTACCCCTTAACCCTTCCCCCTTCCTTCATTTTGAGCGTGCACGCCAAGGGGTAGGGGTGTCCCAATTCTCTTTAGCTTGAAGGCGTAGGGCTAAGGGGAAGGGGTGAATAGCCCCTCGAACGAAGATTTTTCAGGACCACACTCGAAACCAAGGGGTAAGAAAATTTCCCAGAATACACCAGCCACAACAGCAGCATTGCTGAACCCGGAAGTAAGGAGATCCACAAATTAGTATTTTGTTGTCATTATTATGAATTTTTACAACAAACAAACACGTTTTAACATAATCATAACCGCGTACGTGTTTTACCGTCATGCTTAAAAAAAAAACTCTAAAAAAAAAACCCGCTAAATTTTGCGATCTATAATCCTTAATAATAATAACTCCTCTACAGCAGTCCCACAACATTCTGACACCCGATGACACTCGAATACCCTGTCAGAAATGTCTAGTGGCTGAGAATGAGCTTTTTAACACTGTCTGCTATAATGTTAATCTTGTTTTTGGTGTGTTTACCAAAACATGAATATGGCCACTGTGTAAATACACAGTACAGTTACGATCTTATTGCCACAATAGATCATTATGATGAAATAATATATGCCTTCAGTGATTTCCTGAAGATAAATACCAAATAAAACACAACTGGAATAACTACAGCAGTCGCCATCGTCTGATCTCACATGAAGCAAGAGATCGCGATGACATATGATGACGTGTGCAGGTGCTGTAGTGCTGTCCCAATCCTTAGAGGTACATTTTTAATAGAATTGGGATTGGGCTTTGTCTATATAATCTATGGTGCACTGCTTGAACATTATTCTCTCTTGTAATCTTTGTCTATGTAAATCACGGCGGGCTATATGGACACTACTCTAGCTTGTGATCTACATCTATATAAACCTTGGCATGTTACGTCAACACGTTATTCTTGCTTGCAAGATTTGTCTATGTAAGCTATGGCACGCTGCATGAACACATTATTCTTGCTGTAATCTTTGTCTATGTAAACTGGGGTGTTTATTTTTTATTTTTTAGATTGCAAGCAAGGATAATGTGTTCATACAACATGCCGTAGTGTATATAGACAAAGATTACAACCAAGGATAATGTGTTCACACAACATGCCGTAGTGTATATAGACAAAGATTGCAAGCAAGGATAATGTGTTCATACAACATGCCGTAGTGTATATACTACGCTGCACTACGTGAACAGGTTATTCTTGTTGGTATTATTTGTTTATATAAACTACGCCATGTTGGACAACACATTATTCATGTGTGTTATTTTTGTTTATATAAACTGTATTTGAACTACTAAATTCAAAGCTAGTTTTCCCAGAATGCTGTTCGTTTGATCACACCTCTTCCATGGACCTCCACTTCACACAGAGTGAGAAACTTTAAGTCTCCGGGAATGAACAGATTCACATATCGACCCTCCATATTGTTACAGACGAAGGTGGCAGAAACTCCAGCTGGAATACTAGAAATCACAGCACATCTGAAGAGAAAACATCATTAGTCTTCAATATTTGAGCAATCAGGGGACTTTATTAATAATAAAAGATTCTCACATAGGATTATTGTTGCCGTTGTTCTCTAAAGAGTTTCCGATGTGAATCTCGGCTCCGTTTATTCGTTCTGGACAGCAGTCTAGTCTGTTAGTGACCACTACTGCACTAACTTGGTAAATGT
Source organism: Danio aesculapii (assembly GCF_903798145.1). NCBI lineage: Eukaryota > Metazoa > Chordata > Actinopteri > Cypriniformes > Danionidae > Danio > Danio aesculapii. Next base: position 2,041,674 of record NC_079441.1, read on the forward strand.
GACCCAGATCCAGCCTCCACCATGGGTCAGTTTGACTAGTGGTTGAGGAACACCCTGTTGATGGATCCGATAATCCTGGATTGAAATTAACAGCCTGTTCAGGAATCCAGGAGCTGAAGGTTGACGACTGCGTCACGTTTTTACCTGTTGCCAAATTATCTGAAAAATGTGATGTTGACATGAGCTGGTCAAATTCTGAGTAAGAGCCTTTCAATAAATAGATTTCAGTTGCCGTATTTGCAATGCCTTTGAACCAGGGATGGGAAGATTCCCCAATGTGTTCAGTTCATTTATAAAATAAATGGGTAACACTTTATTTTGATGGTCCACTCAAGTAGTAGTAGACTGTCTGCTTAATATCCTTTAATACAGACATTCAACAGGCATTAAACTGACTATAAGAAACTTTCCAAGTGCATATCAACTTACACTAACCCCAACCTAACAGTCTACTTATAATCCAATGAGAATTAGTTGGCATGTAGATGCAATGTAACTTAAATTCAACAAACAGACCATCAAAATAAAGTGTGACTGAAAATCCAAATGCAGTCTTGAAGTTTTATTAACTAAACCAAATGCACAAAACAAGAGGTTGAGTAAAGAGCATATGAATAATGCAGAAAACATTTAACCCTTGTGAATTATTCAAATGTTTTTATTATGATGCTAGCCTTTTTGGTCCCATTGACTTCCATTATAATTACATTTTTTATTACAAAGCACTGACACCATATAATCATGCATCTTTGATTGTTGCTGGTTTTTCCAGTTGTGACGAGGCAAAATTTTGCTTTGTAATGAATAAATGTTATTATAATTGAGGTCAATGGGTCAAAAACAGCCACCAACATAACTGAAGGGTAGTCAATTTGCATCTATTGTTCATTTTTTGAAAACGCTTAAAGAGTTTTCCCAAAACATGTGTCAAGATAAGACTTGCCAGCTAAGATCCTTCCATTTGCTGAAACACGGAGAAAGCTGTGGCCAAATTAAGTCTCAAAATCACCCCCTTGTGGACGAAAACATCCTTAACAGCACACAAGGGTTATACCAAATGAGATAATGTGGAGACAAGTAAACAGCCAAGATAACTAAATACTAGAGAACAAGACGTAACACAACGGCTGAACAGAAAACACACGAAACAAGAGATGTGAATCATGACACATGCATTGGTTTAACAAACATGCACTGGACAAAGTTGGCACTTAAATCCCTTTGCATTGTTCATAACATAATTAAATGGATAATACCCACATAGCAAAAGATCCCTGGCCCACACAATCAGCTTTTGCTCGGCCCACTCAGACTCGGCCCAGTGTATTACGGTACATGACTGGACCAAGCATGACTGGCTTCCAGACAAGGGCCAAACATGGACCAAATCTTGGCCAAGTCTCAGCCCAGTTAATAACCCATAACTGAGCCTGAACTGGGCCTGGACCATATGTTGGTGTCACAACTGCAAAGAAATAGATAAACCCATGAATCATTGCGCTTCAGGCTTGCTTCTTCTCGAAGAGATCTGATTCGTAGAATTTTTTTTCTCTATTTGAAAATAATAAAAATGTATTTTAAATGTGGGTCAAGATAGGCCAAACTTACATGGCCCACATATCAGTTATTAACAATGCTACATTTTATTCTGGCCCAAGCATTGCGTGCCGCCTCAAAGACGGTGCCACCTCTGCCAAATCAGGGCCATGTTTAGCCCACATGCTGTATGCCAGTGCCGGATGAATGCCTGCTGTGCCAGATTTATGCCAAATATGGACAATAATTCTTTGCTACCTGGGTAATTGCATTGAGAGGTGTTTCCTTCAGTGCATATCCGATATCTCACAGGTATATTTTTCATCTTTAAAGGTTAAAAAGTCATGCAAACATATTCATTTTCATTGAACAGATGGAGTGCAGCAACATTAGTGCAGTAATTATGAGTAAAATGAACAGTTTGTTAACCTACATGTTGTTGACATTAAATGTGTCTTCTGCAGAATTTTAAACCAATATAGACCTTTTTCTTAGAATGCAAAATCACCCATTATGCTTTGCGTGCATGCTCAAGGAAAATGGTAAGAACTTCCGGTCGGCAGCTGATGCGTATAAACAGTCACATTTGGACAGCTTTGAAATTATAGTTTTAATCTAATTTATTTGTTTTAACGTCTTTGAACTAATCCTCTTGTCGATCAGCGCCACCTCCTGGACTGAACATTTTAAAAATGCAACCTAATACAGTGTTTCCCAACCCTGTTCCTGAAGGCACACCAACAGTACACATTTTCAACCTCTCCCTAATCAAACACACCTGAATCACCTAATTAGAACATAAGAAGAGACTCCAAAGTTAATTAGTCAGGTAAGGGAGACATCCAAAATATGTACTGTTGGTGTGCCTCCAGGAAAAGGGTTGGGAAACACTGATCTAATAGGATGGAAAACAATAGCTGTGAGGCATTTTCCCCTCTTTGTCAGACGGCATCTTGTGCCGTTTAAATGAAGCCTCATCATTGCTAAAGTCAACATTTTCTCTTTCTTTCAATCATATAACCAACCCAAACAAATGTAATTCACCATAATGTTTGACCAGGGCTTAATTTGAGCCGGAACACGCCGGATCCTGATCCGGCACCTCTGAAATCTGATCCGGCACCTCATTTTACCGATTTCCCTCCTCAACCACACTCCTCGCCCGTCCACTGTTCACTTTCACCTTTGACTGCGACAACCCCCCCTTCCCCCCCAGCCCCTGCTCTCTACTTTCATGCGCGGACACCTCCTCTGGAAACATGCCGGATCTGTTACCCCGATCTGTTCTGGGACCTCGCAATTCACAAATTAAGCACTGTGTTTGACACACACGTAGCCTGTACTGTCCCACTAACACGCTGATTTAATAACTGTCACAAAGTGAAAATAAAGTGGCATTATGAAATGACAGAAAAACAGAAACCCTGGTAAATACTGCACAATGCAAACTAACTAACTAACGTTAAATGAAACATAAACGGCTCCCTATTAGAATCAGCATGCACATCAGCCAGTAGAGTATCAGTAATGGACTTTTATTGGTCATTTTTGTAAACTGCATGACTTACATACCTGTTAAGTTTCATGCCAGTAATCTGGTTTGCTCTATAATGCAGTGAAGCATTGTGCGCACACACACACACTGCATACTTGCCAACTTTTGACTCTGTAAATCCAGGAGGCGGGTGGGTTGGGGTTGAGGCAAAGGGGGAAGAGTGGAATGCTGGAAATTACAAAAAGTGGAGGGGATGGGGGATTCGGACAAGCTGTCAGACATTACACCTAAGTTGACGCTCCAGGGGTGTTATACACTGTAGCTGAGGAGCTTAAATTCCGGGAGTTTTCCGGGAGACAGCTCAAAACGGGAGATGGGTCTGAAATACGGGAGACTCCCCGAGAGTTGGCAAGTATGACACACTGTATTTCTGACGGTAGACACGTGAACTAGGAGAACGCTTTTCTCTCGCACTTGAACCACAGATCTGACAGATTATAACGGCTTTTACACACACTTTTCAAAGTTGTGTGTCACAAAAACACTCCATAATCCACTCAAAACGCTATTGAAACCCATTTTCGGAGTGCAAATTACCATTTGTAAACGCTGTAAATGGAAGCTCTAAAAATTCTACCGGAAGACGCTGGCCGCTATGGCACCCTCCATGCGGCAGCCAAGAAAAAGGTCTACATGTATATTTTATGGTAGTAGTAACTGTAAATGGAGCATTATAATAGGTTGATTAATATGTAAGATTTGAAACTGAGTTAAGTGCATCTTATAGGAAATGTGGTCAAATGTAGCGTAGGCTTTTATTGAGGGATTTTATTGCTTTAAAGAGCAGTTTTAGACCATACTACTCTAATGTTCTGCTATTTGTTTAGCTAAATATGAAAGGTAAAGCTGTCATAAACCTGAATAAAATCTGCATGACTATAATAGCAGTGAGAACTGAGCTTAGCCTGATAGGTAAAGAACTAAAAAGTGATCATATACATTGCATCTCATTGCATCTCATTGCATTGTGTTGAATCTCATCTTAAATTGTATTGTATGACATTGTGATATGCATTGTGATTAGCTTCTTCATGTGTATCTTCGATGTATTGTAATCATTGCTATATGTATTGATATGCATATATACACTTTTTAAAGGAATAGTTCTTTCACCGCTTCACATATGGAACCATTTTTTTTTGGTAACCCAGGCTCACTGGATATATGTGCCCAAGGCCTACATCTCTCTCTCTCTCTCTCTCTCTCTCTCTCTCTCTCTCTCTCTCTCTCTCTCTCTCTCTCTCTCTCTCTCTCTCTCTCTCTCTCTCTCTCTCTCTCTCTGGAAATAACAAAAGTAAACAGTTTGGTTTATGTCTCCCTCTTGTGCCTTTTAAATGAATTGCAGGCTTTTGAAACAACTGTGGTTAGATTAAAGAGACAGTCACAGTTCACCCAAAACTGAAATGCTTTCAACACTTACTCACCTTTTACTGGTTTCTTCCTCCTACTAAATAAATAAAAAAAAAAAAGATATTTGAAGAAAGCTGTAAACCTGTAACCATTGAAGTCAACAGTATTTGTTTTTCCTACTATGGAAGTCAATGGCTGCAGATTTCTAACATTCTTGAAAATAACTTTGTGTTCAACAGAAGAAAGAAACTCATAAAGGTTTGGAACCAGCCAGTTATGGGAGAGAAAACACGGGAAAATGCAAATTTGAGGCCTTGGAGAAACCTGATTATTTAGTACAGGGGTCTCAAACTCAAAATTCTCAAAAACTCAGTGGCTACCAACTCATTTACCATATTTTCCGCACTATAAGGCGCACCTAAAAGCCTTAAATTTTGTTATAAAACGGCCGTGAGCCTAATAATCCGGTGCGCTTTATGTGTGCACAGAGTTCAAAAATCTGTAAAAATGTTGTTGTGTGATTTCGGAAAGCGCTCCGCTTGATTGGCTGTCGTAGCATTTCCCGCCGACACAGAGCTGTAAAACGTACACTCCGTACGCAGCAGCAATAAACCAATCAAAACTACATATGAATGTATGTAAAAACCAAGTGAAGCAAATGAATTCGGAGCTTGCTGTTATTCCGGGAGGACTAACAAAAGAACTCCAACCGCTGGATATTGGTGTAAACAGGGCGTTTAAAGTGAAGTTGCGAGCTGCGTGGGAGCAATGGATGACAGACGGCGAACACACTTTTACTAAGACTGGTAGGCAGCGCCGGGCGAGTTACGCCACCTGTGGATGCCTGGGCTAAGGTGTCTGCTTTAACTGTTGTCCGAGCTTTCGCAAAAGCCGGCATCATTGCTGAACAGCCACCCGGCAATGAGACTGACTCAGACAATGATGAGAGAGAACCCGGCGTGTTTGATGACGAAACTGCCCAGCTGTTCAATTCAGACACAGAAGATGATGGATTTGTGGGAGAAGACTGATTAAAAAAATAATGTGAGTTTATTGTTAAATAGTACAATAAAGTTCAACTAAACTATGTTAACTGTTTTGCTTCCATTACCTTTTTTTTTGCAGACAGTGTATTTTAGCGTGCGCCTTATAATACGGAGCGCCTTATGTATGGGTTAAGTACAGAAATAGACCCCGTAATTGAGACTGCGTCTTATAATCCGGTGCGCTTTATAGTGCGGAAAATACGGTAAATCATTTGAATGATACTAGTGAATCGGCAGTCTGTGTAGGAATGAGAAATGTAGCTCTGACTTACCTGGAAAAATCACGAAGACGCCCACATCACAGAGAGTGAGAATCCTTGAAGCTTCATTAATGTCCACAAACACGTACCGTCCCTGCATCCCATTACACGAGTAGCTGGATGTCTGTCCTGCTGGAATAGTAGAAACTACTGCACATCTGCAAAGAGACCAAAGAGCCGCTCATCAACTTTAGTTTTAGACTTTAGTTTAAGCACCAATTCTGAGTAGTGACTTATTACTTGCCTACTGTTAAGGTATTGGCTGTTTATTAGTGCTGATAAAGCACATATTCTGCATGATCTAATCTACATCTCTAATACCTTAACCCAACTACTACCTTAGTAAATATTAATACGCAAATTAGGAGTTTATTGAGGCAAAAGCCATAGTTAATGGTTCATTATGGCATAGTTAATGGTCCAGGCTGGCTGGCGTGATTGAAGCGCTGATGGGCAGGCTTGCTAATAATCAGACTGCAATATTAGATCGCAAACTGGAAAACATCGGGGTGAAGTTAGCAGCTTTGCAAAAAAATTTGGCCAGATCTGGAGACGAGTGATGGACATTAAATATCTGTGAAATTGGCAGATATTGACCTAAAGTTGAAGTATCTTTCTACTCTTTCGGCTTCCCTGTGTTTTCTTTTCTCCTGCCAGACGGCCTCGGCTGTAGGAAAACAACTTCTCCCGGATAGCAAGATAAGGAGACGCTCTGAAATTCCTGATCCCTGTCAAGGACACCTGTTGGACTATACAGGCTTACGCACACACACACACAGATAAACAGCACAACACTTCCTGGCCCCAATCCAACACCTTCGTATGCTTTCACCCACTGGAGGGGGTAGGCGGGTCTGTGACCAGCGCCTCCATGGCTGAAGGACCTGATGGCTGCCCGCCCTTACCGGACTACATCCACACCCCCTGTTCCCATCCCCTGTGGCAATGTTATGCCTTGTCGGTGTGTTTTTGTGCTAGATTGCTGGGGCTTTTTCTTTCTCCCTGATCTCACATTGCTCTAACTTAAGAGCAAGGTGAGAGGGACTTTTTTTTTGCCTCTCTCTCCTGAATGTATCTTATTTCCTGTTCCACCTCCTGTGACCTGTCTTCCCTGGAGTTGTGATGTCTGTGCACAGTCGGGGGGTTCCATTTACCTGCATTTCGTTGCCTTGTACTTGTACATGTGTGATGACAATAAATTGAATCTAATCTAATCTAATTAATAACGAGAGCTGTATCTTAAAATAAAATGTGACCATTATTATGGTGGCGTGAGAGAGCCAACATACTGTTATACTACATAAACGTATTCTTCTTCTTCCGTCTTCTTCTTAGACTATTTTAAGAATGCATCTCCCCCTAGACCGTTCATATTACAACCACCAAACTAACTCCAAACTACACTGAATTAAGTTGCTATAGCTTTTCCAACTTATCCGACTTCAGGTTTTCTGAAAGCTGTCCCTGAAAATAGGGAAAAGTCCCACTGACTTAACATTGGACCAAACTTTATGACCTCATAACTCTGCGCCAGACTGTCAAACAGACTTAAGGTTACGCTCCTTTAACTATCAATCTGCCAATCACTGAGGAACTTTCAACTTACTAGTCATACCCTAGCAACCACTAACGGCACTAGCAACTGTACCATAGGCTTCCATCATAAAAAAACTGCCATTGACGCAAGACGCTGCACCTTCAGCTGCAAAAAGGAGGGAGCCCTGCGCCCGAGGATCCCTTGAGCTCAGGGCTCTCTCCTGGGACAGCACGCCAAACAAGCGATGTATAAATCGTGAGCTAAGTGTGAACTCTTGAAATGATCTGATTGACGGAAGCCTTTGTTGATGCTTGAAAGACTAAATGCACTTTGCGATGTGCATTCTGAGATGAATTTTGTGAGTTGTGAGGACGTCCGTACTCCCTGCTAGCTTTTCCTCCATTATTTGTTCATGCATTTCCCGCATCTGCATGTCAATTCTGATCAATCAAAATGCAGTTCAGAACGTTTGTCTAGCAAACAACTGATGTGGATGTCTTCACGTGACTGCTTTTTGGTCCGTTTCAACTGGTTTGGTCTGAAACAGAACCAAATTGGCTGAAATCTTTTTACAGTGAATCATTTTTATCCTCCAAAGGGACCAAAGGGAATGTACTATAGGTGTTAAAGCACCCATGCACCGAGTGCACAGACCTTTTTCTGTAAAGCCTGCATGAACCGGAAACTGCGACTGTTTTTTTTTTTTTGTATTGTGACTAAATGAGAAAACAGTGGGTGTGGCTTGTTTTTCTACTGCGAGCTGATTGGATGTAGTGAAGTAGGCGTTTCATTCAGAAAGACTAGGAAAAGTGCTTGGGGAGAGTTATTACAACCTAACAGACTCCTCCTCCTCCTCACCATTTCTATTTGTTGTCAAAACTGACAGCTGAAGGGGCGTGGTTAAGAATGTTAGCCCCGCCCAATACCTCAGACAGACCTAATCTGAGAATTTAACCGAAAACGAACAAACAGGAAGTGCATTTTCAGATTTCAATTCAAGATTACAAGGACAAACTATTTTTTTCCTAATGACACGCACGAATGAACATAACTAGCAACGTGAGCTATTTCATGTGTACTCACACTGGGTTGCTGAACACATCTGAAGGAACGTCTCCAATGCGAATCTCAGCTCCGTTGATCCTTTCGCTGCAGCAGTCCAGTCTGTTAGTGATGGAGACTCTGTTCACGCTGTAGCTCTTCTGCAGGTCTAATCTCCACCATGGCAGGGTCTGTGTCGTAGTGTGTGAGCATGAGGAGCTTATCCCATCCAGAGCGTATTTGGGAAACCAGTTGTAATATAGTGTGGACTGGATGGCCGTTCCCCATCCTGCTATGTTCACTGTGTGTTCAAGAAACAACTTTTACAATTACAGACATATTACATACTGTACAATCGCCTACATTCACTGGCCACTTTATTAGGTACACCTTACTAGTACCGGGTTGGACCTATTTTGCCTTCAGAACTGCCTTAATCCTTCGTGGCAGAGATTCAACAAGCTACTGGAAATTACTCAGAGATTTTGCTCCATATTGACATGTTAGCATCACAGTAGCCACCAGAAGATGGAGACACTGTGGTCATAAAGGGATGGACATGGTCAGCAACAATACTCAGGTAGGCTGTGGTGTTGACACCATGCTCAATTGGTACTAATGGGCCCAAAGTGTGCCGAGAAAATCTCCCCCACACCATTACACCACCACCAGCAGCCTGAACCGCTGATACAAGGCAGGATGGATCCATGCTTTCATGTTGTTGAGGCCAAATTCTGAGCCGAGCATCCGAATGTGGCAGCAGAAATGGAGACTCATCAGACCAGGCAACGTTTCTCCAATCTTCTATTGTCCAGTTTTGGTGAGCCTGTGTGAATTGTAGCCTCAGTTTCCTGTTCTTAGCTGACAGGAGCGGCACCCGGTGTGGTCTTCTGCTGCTGTAGCCCATCCGCCTCAAGGTTGGACGTGTTGTGTGTTCAGAGATGCTCTTCTGCGGACCTCGGTTGTAACGAGTGCTTATTTGAGTTACTGTCGCCTTTCTATCAGCTGGAACCAGTCTGGCCATTCTCCTCTGACCTCTGGCATCAACAAGGCATTTGCGCCCACAGAACTGCCGCTCACTGGATATTTCCTCTTTGTCAGACCATTCTCTGTAAACCCTAGAGATGGTTGTGCGTGAAAATCCCAGTAGATCAGCAGTTACTGAAATACTCAGACCAGCCCGTCTGGCACCAACAACCATGCCACGCTCAAAGTCACTTAAATCCCCTTTCTTTTTCTTCCCCATTCTGATTCTGATATATATATATATATATATATATATATATATATATATATATATATATAGAGAGAGAGAGAGAGAGAGAGAGAGAGAGAGAGAGAGAGAGAGAGAGAGAGAGAGAGAGAGAGAGAAATAAACCTAATAAATGTACCCAATAAAGCGGCTGGTGAGTATATTTGTGTATTTATAAAAACAAATCTAATTGGTTTTATGGTTAATTATATTAGCAACCAATATTTTGTCAACATGTCATCAAGTTAAAGTCAATGACACTGTTCAGTGATTAATTAAATGATGAAGAGAAATACAAAACTACTACTCACTTTAAACAACAGCAGCAAATTACTAACCTGTTTGACTGTCTAACGTCCACAAAAGTCCATATCAGCTTTAATCAGAAGTAACTCTTTTAGTTATTTACATTTTGCCAAAGAATAAAAAAATAATAATAATTTTTCAATGGCACCAATGTGGAGAACAGTGGTTGATTAACTTTAACCTGATTTCTTATGTTTTTTCTCTCAGTTATAAAGAGAGCAAATATGCTCAGATAAACTGATCCTGTATTGATTTAGGCTGTTTCTTTCTGTTGACGAGTTTACCTTTTGTGATATTTAAGCGATGATTTATCATTTAAGAGACAAATATCTGTGTTTTTCTAGAGAATGGAGCTGTGGTTTTATTCAATTGTAAAACATCTGAATCACTGTAGAGACACAGTCATCAAGAATCAGCATGCGTATCTCAACAATGGTGACATATTTTGCAGCAGTGTTTGTTAGGAGAATCATACAACATTCATCAGTGTTGCACTGCATGAAGAAAAAAAAAACTTCAGCATTGATGAGATACATATGCTGATTCTTTATATCTGTGTGTTTAGAGTTTCTGTAGAGTTTTCATTTCTGTCCGTCATGTCTATGTGCAATATGTTGTTGTCATCCATCCATTAAAGAAAAATCCAGATATAACTTCTTGGTATTATTTATTTGTTCGTTAACATCTTAACGCACTGGTATAACATCAGTGCCCCAAGGGAAAGAGAAAATCACAACAAAAGTAGTCAGAACTATATCCAACTTTTCAACTAGTCAAAATAAAAGTCCCGTTTGTTAACACTTGCGCACAACGAACTCTCGCACATTTTTAGCATTACAACAGTAGGTAGTATAATCTAGAAAGGATAAGTAAACAAAATACATTACAAAACATAAATTTATATAATTAATGAGAACATATAACTCAACAGTTTCAGATGTTCAATGTGTTTTATAACTTCTTGAATATTCCTAATAAGGCCCTGAAAATGCTTCACAGCAGCACAGAATGACAAAAGATGTGATTGCTAATATGAGATCTCACCTTCTGTTCCCCTCACACTCATCTGAACTGAGAAAAACCCTGGAAATAGCAAACACAGGATTATGAATTAATGCAATAATACAGGATATATGATTTACAGACATGTTTTATTGTGAATAAACCTAAATTTGTCAGATTTATAAACCTCCTAATGCCCAAGGTCTTTTTTCAGCCTGATCTCACAAGAAAATGTAAGTATTTTACGTTTTGTCAGTTTAGTGGCTAATTCAGTCGTACGAAATTGTACGATTTTAAAAAGGAGGCGTGGCACCTAACCCCACCCCTAAACCCAACCGTCATTGGAGGATGAACAAATCGGACTAAATTGCACGAATTAGATTGTACGAATTCATACGAATAAAGCTACGGTCACACCGGGCTTTGTGTGTGCGAAACTCTGTCGTACGGCGCTGCGAAAAGGGGCGGGGTTAAACAAGATAATTAGACATTTAAAAAAGCCAACGATTGCTCAATATTTTCAATTTCTGTCCAGAGAGGTCCTGTTTTAATCTCTTTTTGCTATTTGGGCTTATTGGAACCTTATTAACATAAAAGTCTAAGCATCATATTTTGATATGATGTACTTTTAGAGAAGAGTGATGTCCTTATATGTGGACTCGTGGTCCAAATTTACATAAAAACTTTTTTTCCTGAATGATTTTAATGGCTTGTGTAGTGTTTTCTCTTAAACGTATGGCATTATTTGCTTCAGTGCTTGTTTTGCTGTGAAAATATCAGCCTGATCTCATGAGAAAACGTAAGTATTTTACGTTTTGTCAGTTTAGTGGCTAATTCGTTCAGTCGTACAAAATTGTACGATTTTAAAAAGGAGGCGTGGCACCTAACCCCACCCCTAAACCCAACCGTCATTGGCAGATGAGCAAATCATACTAAATTGTATGAATTAGATCGAACGAATTCGTACGAATTAGCCACTAAATCAAAAAGTTACGAATTGCCGTGAGATTGTGTTGAAAATACACAAAAATCCTTCCTTTTTTAATCTCAGTAAACACTGAACTTGCAAAATCCTTGAGAAAATGACTAATGGAAAGTATGTTTAAGTGTTTAGATACGCTTCATTTTTCACACTCTAACAAAAACGGGTTATCGTAACCCAAAACTGGGTCAAATATGAACAAACACAACATTAGCTTAATCTTTTTTCAAGTAAATATATACTTTTTATACTCTTATTAAAATATACTTTTTAATTCAAAGGTTGGGTTTGTGTATATTTGACCCAATGTTGTTTAGTGTAGTTTTCTTTTTTCTGAAATACTGTAGATCACTATGACTTTAAATTTTATGAACAACAACACTTTTACACTTACCCAGTAAAAGAGACAGACTCCTGTAGGAATCCCTCATGTTCATTTCCAGCACTGTCTGCTTACTTCCCTGCATTCATTTGAGGATGTTTGAGTGAATGTTTTTCTTAGGAGAGACACATTAGTTTAACTTTACATCGATGTCACTTGTTTGTTTTGCTCCTCCTCCCACTGACATGCATCTCTCTTTCTCTTTGACTGGAACTGGACAACTTTTACTCCAAAAACAAAACAAAAAACCCAACAAAAAATGGCAACACGGTGGCTCAGTGGTTAGCACTGTGGCCTCACAGCAAGAAGGTCACTGATTCGAGTCCCAGCTGGGTCACTTGGCGTTGCTGTGTGGAGTTTGCATGTTCTCCCCGTGTTGGTGTGGGCTTCCTCCGGGTGCTTCGGTTTCCCCCACAGTCCAAATATATGCGCTATATGCTTATTTCACGCGGCTGCCATTTTAAAACACGAAAGCGAGGCTGCGGTGGGAAGAAACCCTGAAGTATAGGATCAGCACTGTAAACATTGCAGCAACATACTGTGGACTACAAACCCCCAGCTGTTGCCATGACTTCAAAATACAGATATGGTGTAAACATCACTTTAATATCATTCAGTTCAGTTTAATTGAAACAATTAAAAACACATTAGGCATCAAACAACATCACAATCTCTTTCAGAGTAATACGCTTAAGTGTCCTCCTAGGCTTCAGTTCATTGCAGCAGGTAAACACCGTGATGAAGCTTCCCTGCTTCAGTCTATGTAAACCTGCTGAGCGATAAAACCATGCAGGTCTCTGTCGCACACCCTTGTGTTGTCTGTAATAGTGTTGTCCCGGTACTGACGTTTTAAAACGTACAATTCCCGCTTACATTTAAGCGCCACTGAGCACGCTGCTGATGGCGTTCTTAAATAGCACTAATTTGCCATTGTGTTCACGGGCTCAACAGAAAGCACTGTGATTGGTCGAGAAGGTCATCAGCTCACCGCTCTTCACCGAGTGCAAAGACAGATACATGGACACTGGAGCATTTAAAGCTGTGAAGATCAGTCGACTCATCAGTGGATCACTCGTCTGTGTTTGTGCTCGGTAAACATCGGTGAAGTGCAGTGAGCTGATGACCTTCTCGACCAATCACAGTGCTTTCTGTTGAGCATGTGAACACAATGGCAAATCAGCGCTGTTTAAGAACGCCATCAGCAGTGCTTAAATGTTAACGGAGAATGGACTTTTTTTTTTTCACTTCAGTACCGAAATTCAGTATCGTGACGGGTCTAATATAGTGAAAGAATCAGTTCATTAACTTGAGTTTGATGAATGGCATCTAAAATGTGTGTTTGGGAAAGAAAACGTTAGCTAACTAGTGCCATTTCCCTTAACTTAGCTGAAAATGAGATCCAATATCCCTTTTTATTTTTACTATAACGGACTTTTGAGTCCTTCGAAAGGCGGTGAAAGTATACATTTGTGTCGATTTCTCTTTGCTGATAAGATATGCAGCCAAGTGCACAACCTTCCTGTGTGACCCAGGCGATACTTCTGGGTTTCTTCCTACAGCAGCCTCGGTTTCGCTGTTTAAAATGGCGGCCGTGTGAAATCAGTCCACAGGGGAATTGAGTAACTAAATTGGCTGTAGTGTATAATTGTGTGTGTATGTGAATGAGTGTGTATGGGAGTATCCCAGTATTGGGTTGCAGCTTGAAAGGCATCCGTTGCGTAAAACATATGCTGGAATAGTTGGTGGTTCATTCCACCGTGGCAACTGCCGAAATAGAGACTAAGCCGAAGGAAGATGAATGAATTAAAGAAATATAAAGATCATGTTCCATGAAGATATTTAATCGATTTCAATATCAATATCGATAAAAAAGTAAATAAATAAACACGGTTTTGATTAGTAACGAGGAGATTTTATTTTATTTTGGCCCTTATCAAATATCAGATGTGCATTAGGAAAGCAGCTGATTAGATGGGGCTAAACCTTCTTGAACCATAAAATAAACAATATGTATAATTTACATATGGCAACAGCACTGGCATTACTTAATAAATGTATTAAATATATTCTATTATATGTCTAATAAAAGTTAATGTTGTTAAAAGAAATATTGAAGAGCAAAAATTCCATTGATAAAGTCATTTCATCTGTACTCGTGCCTCTTATAATGTTGGATAGTTGAATGTTAAATAGATTTATTTCTCATTTAACCCATTCGTGCCCAAATTTTAAAAATGGTTTCATGCATGTAGCCTTGTTAATAGTGTCCTATATGAACATGTTTTGCATTCATTTTCTCCAGGTTTTTGATTTTATTTTCCAAGAAAATTGTATTTGAATATGCAGCAAATGTGAATATGCAACGGTAGGCAAATATGTTGTAAGAACCCTTCAATGTAAAATTTGAATAGGAGGAGAACATTTGGCATTTTACCTCAAAAGTACTGCTTTTAAAAGATCAACTCATATTCATAAACACATTTATTATGCTGAAAATTAGAAAACCGTTTGATATGAACCCCCCCCTCCATTTTGATAAATGATCCATCAAATAATTTCATAAATATGAAACTAATCCATTTGTCTTAAAGTGAATAAGCACAAACTAGTTTCCCCCAACAGACTACTGTGTGTCAAAAAGATAAATGAGAATGTCATCTAACAAAATATTTTCAGTAAATCTCACTACAGACGTTTGTAGACATCTGACAGAAATAGTCAGACAGCTTCGTAACAAGTAAAGCTGCTAATTCTGTGTGTGGAGTTGTTAAATGATCCTGATGGGCTGAGATTTTGAGAGATTTATTGAGTTTTTTTTTTGAGTCCACATGTACACGGGTATTTTTGTAAACAAATATGTTTTTTCTCAATTTTTTAGAAAACTCCCTGCCAAAAGTTTTTAAAAATGTGGGTTTCAGTGACCTGATACTGTGTTTTTGTGTAAAAAAAAGCTGCAATTTGTTAGCGCCAGTAGCCTAGTGGTAATGAGCTCTGATATATAGCACTGACGTGCTCACGGTGACCCGAGTTTGATTCCCGGCTCAAGGTCCTTTGCTGATCCTTCACCTCTCTCGGCTCCCAATGCTTTCCTGTCTAGAATGTCCACTGTCCTATCATAATAAAGGTGAAAAAACCTTTAAAAATAATTATTAAAAAAAAGCTGCAATGTAGACAATACATATGTTTGTGTGGACAGCAGGGCCTAAGGTTGCGACTGAATTTGGTGGTAGTTTTGTGTTTTTCTTCAGTGATTTTGCTTTTTAACAGCAGGAGTTCATTATTCTCTGTTCAATCAGCACTTCAACACTGTTCCAGTGTTATTTTAACTCTTTGTAGGAGTTGGACCAGTGGGAGATGCTAATTTTACTCTGTATCAAATTTTGCTGTGTATCAAATCATGTATCAAAAAATCTACCTTAAATAAAGCTATCAGTTAAATGGTAAAGTTATGTTTAGATAGGGTATTATCTGATGTGTAAAACATATGCTGGAATAGTTAGTGGTTCATTTCACCATGGCAACTGCCTAAATAGAGACTAAGCCGAAGGAAGATGAATGAATAAAAAAAAATCTACCTTAAATAAAGCTATCAGTTAAATGGTAAAGTTATGTTTAGATGGGGTATTATGATAGCAATAATCATTAAACAAGAACAATAACTTTATTAACTTATTAACACATTATCCCCTAATTCCCTATGATTTATGTACTTACAAGGTATTTGTATACGAAAAAACTATAGATCTCTTGAAAGATTTATTTTGTTTAGATGAATCTAGAGACCTTCATGATTATATTGATATACATTTGTGAGCAAAAAGTTATTTTTAGTATCATGATAACTTCCTTAGTTTGGGAGGGTTTGCCTCCATTTTGCATCCTGAAATTAGGGGGTTGGAAGTTGAAGGTCTCATATGACAGGAAGTAAATCAATTCCTTTTTTTTCTTTCTTGCAGTATTTTTGGTTGTTTGCTTGTTTGTCATTGACAAAATAAACATGGATAACATGTGAAAAATTACTCATAAAAGCAAAATAACAGCTATGAACTTCAGCAACAATAGTTGCCGGTGGAATTAAATGGGTTATAATGGAAAAACAGCTATAGTAGTACTTACAATTGACCAATATCAGAGTCAAAAGTACAGATTTTTTTTCTTTAATACCAAAATTATGATTGTATTCAGTAAAATTTCCTATTGTCAGCATATTAAAAACAAATTTTTGGCTTGTACTGATTGGATTCTGTCTATTTGTGTCACTGAATTGTCTAGTGAGTGTTGCACATTTTTAAACTAGTCGTTTCACTCTCTTCATGTTTGCATTTGTTGTTTTCTGCATGAGAGATCAGCCTGTCAAAACTAGCAGAAAACAAGCTCTCAGACACGACATAACAAGATCTGTTTCTAGACGTTAGTATAAGAAAAGATCTGTAAGATCGGAATATTAGGCGCTCATAGAAACTACAAAAATGCTTGTCCTACAGTTTTTGTGTTGTTTCTACACTGAAAAAAGTGTTGCCAGCAAAACTGTTGCAAAAATTTATTTGTGTTGAATTTAAACAAACAAATTAAATTTAATAATGTTCAACCTAATTTGTTTGTTTAAATTCAGCCCAAATAAATTGTTTACAATCACTTAACGTAAAAATATTGAGTAAATGCAAGGAATCATCTTTGAATAATTTTTTTTCAGTGTAGATCAAATATCTAAAAATTGTTAAATCAAGAAGCATTTTCTAGACGAGCAAAAATATCGTCTTGATTTCAGAAATAATGAGTCAAAATTAAGTGAGTTTTTCCCTTAAAACAAGCAAAAATAACCTGCCAATGGGATATGCAAGAGAATCTTACATTAAATGGAAAAACTCAATATTGGCATAATATTACTGAAAACAAGACAAAAGCTCAGAGTAAGAAAAGCATCGCTTACGGTACAGTTAGTCCGTATTTTACATTTATGTAACTATGATACTCTTCTAACTATGATACTCTAAAACCGTATCTACACATTGTCAGGCTGATTAAATGAACAAAAACTAATAAAGACAGTCCTCAGGGCAATTTATATTCCAGGGCATTTGCTTAGAAAGCATTTCCCAAACATCATCAATGTAAATGTAGATGTAAATGTTGGAGGTTACTTTTTCAGAAGAGCATAAACGCATGAGGAAGCGCATAAAGAGGGTCTGTGTTTGTGTAACTGGACCACAATTAAGTGCGTTTACATTTTAGATTCACAAGATCCACCTGAAACCTGAAGACAATTGTGCGTGTTTCTAAAAACGTCTGCTTATAGTGTTTTTCTTGCACTTTACACTATTTGACTAGCCATACCATACTTTTGCATATGTAAATAATGTTGATGTCTCTTTTTCTTAGGAAAGAAACTCAGGAAATGACAGATGATGCTGATCTGGGAGCAGAAAGCAAGACTGATGTGGTCAAATAATTAGGATTTTCCTCATTTAGAAAAACCTCACAACAATGCTTGGTGGCTCAATGCATTAAAACACAGCAAACACTTTATTAATATAGTATCAGTGGTGCAGTCGGGGCTATATGCACGTATACTCAGTATGCCTACTTTTTTCCACGAGCTGTTTGGGTATTACGACTTCTGAGGATCAATAATATATATATATATATATACTCACTTGTTTTGCTGATTAGACTTCCCTAATTTACGTGTATTTGCATCCCGTTTCACTGTATACCAAATGATTTTTTACCTCTCATCTTAATTTGTTGCAATTGGTGGATTTTTGTTTATATTGTGCGCTATTCCTCGCCCCCTGACTTTTTCGAAGTCAACTGAATGATGTCTCGCTGAAACGTTTGGGTAAAATTATAAAACAGCATGTGTGGGTTGGGTGGGTAATAGTACACCACCTTTTTTTAAAGACTACACCACTGTATAGCACATGTGGTTGGAACACAAAGGAGTCACATGTAAGGAAATATTTAGCATTTCACCCAAATAATAACTCATCTAAGCCACAGGTGTCAGGCCTGCACAGTTTAGACCAGGGGTGTCCAAACTCGGTCCTGGAGGACCGGTGTCCTGCAGATTTTAGCTCCAACTTGCCTCAACACACCTGTACGGATGTTTCTAGAAAGCCTAGTAAGTGCTTGATTAGCTAGCCCAGGTGTGTCTGATTGGGGTTGGAACTAAACTTTGCAGGACACCAGCCCTCCAGGACCGAGCTTGGACATGCCTGGTTTAGACCCATGCCCTGCTTCAAAAGATCTTTTAGCCTACAAGATGGTTATCACAACAATCACTGATTAAAAAAATCTATCTATCTATCTATCTATCTATCTATCTATCTATCTATCTATCTATCTATCTATCTATCTATCTATCTATCTATCTATCTATCTATCTATCTATCTATCTATCTATCTATCTACCTACCTACCTACCTACATACCTACCTACCTACCTACCTACCTACCTACCTACACTTGAAGTCAGAATTATTAGCCCCCCTGTTTATTTTTTCCCCAATTTCTGTTTAACGGAGAGCAGATTTCTTCAACACATCTCTAATCATAATAGTTTTAATAACTCATCTCTAATAACTGATTTATTTTCTCTTTGTCATGATGACAGTAAATAATGTTAGACTAGATATTCTTCAAGACACTTCTATACAGCTTAAAGTGACATTAAAGGCTTAACTAGGTTAATTAGGGTAACTAGGCAGGTTAGGGTAATTAGGCAAGTTATTGTATAATGATGGTTTGTTCTGTAGACTATTGAAAACAAAATTAGCTTAAAGGGGCTAATAATATTGACCTTAAAATGGTTAATAAAAAATTCAAAACTGCTTTTATTCTAGCTGAAATAAAACAAATAAGACTTTCTCCAGAAGAAAAAATATTATCAGACATACTGTGAACATTTCCTTGCTCTGTTAAACATCATTTGGGAAATATTTAAAAAATTTAAAAAATGCAATGGGTGGGGGGCTAATAATTCTGACTGTATGTATATATATGTACATTTATGTATATATGTATGAGAGAGAGAGAGAGAGAGAGAGAGAGAGAGAGAGAGAGTATAATAAAAATAGTTTTATGCTGCAAAAATAGTTTCTCCTGTATTTTTCATCTGTCTAAGACTTTTTAAGGTTTAAAATTTACATTTTTGAATTTTAGACTTTTTAAGACCCCGCAGAGACCCTGGAATGAAGTCACACCACGATACAACACCACGAAAACCAAGCAACAACAACAAAAAAGAATTTAATGAGCTTTAAATGTAGCGCTACATGGACATCTGAAAAATAAGATCTGCGCAAAAATATTTAAGACAGCAAATTTATTACTTTTTAAGGTCTAAAATTGTAATTTTTTAATTTTAAATTCGAGTCAACAATTTCATTCAATTTAAAGATCAATATTTTTATAGACTTTCAGATTTAAACCTTAGCTGGATGTTTCAGTTCTCTTACTGCTGTGTTACACATTGCATCAATAACCCATAATTGGGGCTCTTTAAATAAAGACATGCAGCAATAAGCATTTTGTCAGAATCTTTTCTTTTTATTTCATTCTTAGTTTCTCCAGAATCGTGTTGCTCTACTCGGTTACACTTTAGTATTTAATATTTTATTTTGCATGTGAATGAAGATCACAGCAGATCCAGAGTTCAGCTTTTCTTCATCTTATTGTTTGAACACACTGAGCTGTAAATAAAACAGTTCATCACATCAGATATCATGCTACATTTTATTAGTTCTCTATTTGTTCATGTTAAAGGGATAGTTCACCCAAAAATTAAAATTCAGTAGCTCTGTTACTAGCTATTAGTCATTTAAGGCGGGGATACCAGTAATTTAGAGCGGGGCTATCAGTAATTTAGGGATGTGGCCATCAGTCCTTTAGGCCAGTGGTTCTCAAACTTTTAAACCAGCGACCCCCAATGTAAGATCGTCAAGAACTCGCGACCCCCCACTACCAAAGCATATACAAACAATAAAAATAACCTTTTTTAAACTGTTCACACTATTTTAACTATATTAACTATACATTACCGAGCCGAAATTAACATTTTTGCTTGGTAGTACTGGTGCTCCTAACTTTAAAAATGTAGGCGCACCAGTCAAAATTTAGTGGCTCCCACCAATTATCGCACTGTTACTACAAGTTTTATAAACAGATTTATTGCATTTGAAATCAACACTAATCAAAACTAACAAGCAAAAAATATATATTCATGCATGAGGAAAATTTGTCTCAGTGAAATCCCGTTATCACAAGAAAAGACATTTTTATAACATAATTGAGGGACCAAAAGATATCACGGACGGACCGCTCACTGGCCCTGCACGCACTGCTTGACATGAATGAATCTGTTAACGTCAACTGTGCTGTGTTCTCATGCCTGGTGTCTGATATTGAGCAGATGCTTTTGACACATACCTTATTATTTGCATAGGTCATTTTAATAGCAATACCGCTCTTTTCATGAGCTGCAATCTCTTTTCTGCTCTGACTACATCCATTTATCAATCTTCTCTTATTTTGTTAGCAAGACCCATCTTCCAATGATCCAATCAGTTTCCAAAGAACACAATCCTCATTTTAAGACTTTTAATTGGATGTACTTTATAGTATGGGGAAAAAGGACAATCTGAACTTCAGTTTTAGGGTGATTTTAATGTTTAATTTCATACACTGACCTTGCTCCGATTTCTTCCGCATCACTTCCTGTTGGGGCAGTTGTGTCCAGTGCAGCGTCACATCAGAAAAGCCTCTTTGTGCCAGAGCAGATTCCAGCTGAAATGAGCAGATGTGGTGTTGAAGAGCATGAATGTGTTCAGACTGGAGAATGTTTGCGTGTCTCACCTGCGTCTGGAGCCGGACTTCAGAAAGACTAAAGCCAGCGTTGACCTTCAGCTTCACCAAGGACTGCTTCAAACAAGGACCTGTACACACACACACACACACACATATATATATATATCCCTTTTCTACAAGGCAGTTTGAGAGCTGTTTCAGAGTAATCATAACTGATTCTTCATCTTTTGACAGCGAAAGCACAGGCTCTGAACCCAGTTAATTGGTTCTTAAGTAGCAGCAAAACACTGCTGGGTTAGAAGTAAAAACTGTCAGGGCTGATGGTGGAGTTACAGAGACCAGTGAGATGACAAAATGTCTTGAGTGCCATTTTTTAAATCTGATTAAAATTTAAATAACCAATGCTTAAAATAAATGTCATTTATTTGTCTGCCATATGTATAATATTGCAAAGACTTTTGATGAACTGTGTCTACAATAACCTACAGCGAATGCATCTGTCACAGAAAACCAGACATGCAACTTGTAACATGCAAACTGTTATGATCTTCAAAATAGGTGAAGTTTATTTATAACCTAATTTCCAGAGGATCAAGTGCTTATGATTGCTTGCAGCCGGTCCTGCATTATTCAATTTATGATTCACCAATCAGACGATTCCTAAGCCACTATAAATACCCTAGGTTCCATATAACAGCCATCTTTGTTTTGAAGAATCCCCCCTTCCACCCCTACTCCTCCTCCTTTCCTAGATGGGTGGAACGGTGGCCCAGTGGTTAGCAATGTTGCCTCACAGCAAGAACGTCACTGGTTCTAGTCCTTATCAAGCCTGTCGACATTTCTGTGTGGAGTTTACACGTTCTCCCCATGCTCACGTGGGTTTCCCCCAGGTTCCCCGGTTTCCTCCCACCATCCAAAAACATGCAACTTAAGTTAATTGACTAATCCAAATCGCCACCATAGACGTACTCCTAATAAGTAGTTATCGCTTAAGAGCAATCACTATCTGTTCATTAGCTACTACTGCAGGGGAGTTCTCGAGATCTACCTGAACTCAAACTCCTCTCTCGCCTTGCAAATGGGAGGGAGCCCCGGGCTCAAGGATCTTATGAGCTCAGGGCTCTCTCCTGGGACAACATGCCAAACAAGCTTCATAATCAGTCATCAGCTAAGTGTGAACTATTGAAATCTACACAAACTACTCAAACAAATGTGAAGTGAATGTGTTTGTATATATATTGAGCTAGGCAATAGTGGTGGGACAATACAGTGAATTCTGTGGCGATATGTGGCTCACGATAATGATAATATGTTTTATTCAGTGCCTTTCCGTCGACTGTCTTGTAAAACCTGAACTGTCTCACACTTTAGAGTGGAAACTAGCAGGTGGGTCTTTGATTTGTTTTTCATTATTTTCCGCCATTCTTCTTGCTACTCTTTTTTTTCTGCGCTTCTTCTCTGTTGTTGTTAGTTAACTTTTGTTTTTCATTGGCCACTGCTTCCGCCCCTTTAACCCTAATTACTTGAACAGCGCCACCGCAAACAGAATGGTGGACATTGGGTAGTGACAATGACTGATAATTTTGTGCAATAAAATATCGATATTGGCCGTTAGTGTCACGGTCACCAGCGATCATAACTCCCTAGATCGCTGGTTTGCACATAAGGACTACAAATCTGCTTGTAAATGGACTACATATTCAGTCATGCCACACACACTCACACCTGCTCCAAGTCTCTACTAATTACACTTGCACCACCTGAGGATTGTCAGACTGATTACACACACTACTTACGCAGCACACACACTCACTTCCCTTGCCGAGTCTTGTTTTCTGTAAAGTGACATTACAACGCGTTTCCCTTAGTCTTGTTCCTCTGTGTTTTTGATCTTTGCCAGGTTTCCCTTTCTCCTTGTCTGCCGCCTGTCTACCGACCTCTCGCCTGTGTTTGACTACAATTCTGTACTGCCTTTATACATCTGTTTGCAGCTGTGTTGACCCTTGCCTCCCTGACTTTGAATAAACCTGCACGTGGATCCTAAACCTCAGTTGTCTCTGTCACTCCCCGTGTTACAGTTAGTGTATCAATTATTTATTGCGACAGAAAGCACAACAATATATTGCAATATCGATTTTTTTCCCCACCCCTACGAGGCAAACATTTACTGACTGCTGAGAGCATGAAACTGTTGAAATATCTGTTTATATCTAAACTAGCTTTGATTTAATAGTTGAAATGAGTCTATTCATTGTTGTTAGGTAAATAATAGACTGTTTAATCCCACCTTGTCCATAGACCTCCACTTCACACAGAGTGAGAAACTTTGAGTCTCCAGGATTGAACAGACTCACATATCGACCCTCCATATTGTTACAGACGAAGGTGGCAGAAACTCCAGCTGGAATACTAGAAATCACAGCACATCTGAAGAGAGAACATCATTAGTCTTCAATATTTGAGCAATCAGAGGATTTTATTAATAATAAGAGATTCTCACATGGGATTATTGTTGCCGTTGTTCTCTAAAGAGTTTCCGATGTGAATCTCGGCTCCGTTTATTCGTTCTGGACAGCAGTCTAGTCTGTTAGTGACCACTACTGCACTAACTTGGTAAATGTGACCCAGATCCAGCCTCCACCATGGGTTAGTTTGACTATTGGTTGAGGAACACCCTGTTGATGGATCTGATAATCCTGGATTGAAATTAACAGCCTGTTCAGGAATCCAGGAGCTGTAGGTTGACGACTGCGTCACGTTTTTACCTGTTGCCAAATTATCTGGAAAATGTGATGACAAGAGTTTGTTTTAGGTAGGTGAGATTTCCTTCAGTTTACAAAGGTGTTTCTAGTAAGTCTCAAAAAAAAAATACCCGGGTATGTTTGACTCCCATATGCCAGTTTGTTTTACTAGTGTGAGTGCTGCGTACTGCACTTGATTGTGCCTCTATTCTAAGCCTTAGTTTGGCTAAACCCGTATATTATTGTGAGGATAACTTTGTGTTAATGAGCCTTTATCAATTTAACTTAAACGCTGGATTATTAAAAGTATGCAATACTCTCGACATAAAAGCTTCAGACAAACACACAAGTTTGTTTTATATTGTCAGTTTTTTTTGTGAAAGAAAGCTTTAACTCAGTCAACTTTTAAAAACGTTTATGAATGAATGACGCACAGTGGTGTGACGAGGTGTTATACCTGACGTTCCTGTCAGTCATAACATTAAGAGACTGTTTCACCTGGATTTATTACTCATTTGTACTTGTGAACTATCATTCCATCAACCTTCGGCCCGATTCCAATTCTACCCCTTAGCGTTTCCCCTTACCCCCCCCCCTCATTTTGCATGTTAACGTGAAGGGGTAGAGGTGTCCCAATTCTCTTTAGTTTGAAAGTATAGGGAAAGGGGAAGGGGTAGATAGCCCTCGAAACAGATTTTTCAGGACCACACGAGATACCATGGGGTACAAAAATTCCCCAGAATACACCATCTACAGTGACAGCATGGCTGCACACGGAAGTAAGGAGATGCATACAGCATACAGCTTGCTGTTTTGAGCCTCAGCTGGGTCAGTTGGCATTTCTCTGTGGAGTTTGCATGTTCTCCCCGTGTTCACATGGGTTTCCCCCACAAGTCTAAAGACATGTGTTATAGGCAAGTTGGGTAAGCTAAATTGGCTGTAGTGTACGTGTGTGAATTAGTGTGTATGGACGCTTCCCAGTGATGGGTTGCAGCTGGAAGGGCATTCCTTCATTCATTCATTCATTTTCTTTTCGGCTTAGTCCCTTTATTAATCCGGGGTCGCCACAGCGGAATGAACCACCAACTTTTCCAGCACGTTTTTACGCAACGGATGCCCTTCCAGCCGCAACCCATCTCTGGGAAACATCCACACACACTCATTCATCCACTATGGACAATTTAGCTTACCCAATTCCCCTGTACCGCATGTCTTTGGACTATGGGGGAAACCGGAGCACCCGGAGGAAACCCACGCAAACACAGGGAGAACATACAAACTCCACACAGAAACGCCAACTAATCCAGCTGAGGCTCGAACCAGCGACCTTCTTGCTGTGAGGCGACAGCACTACCTAGGGCATCCGCTGCATAAATGATATGCTGGATAAGTTAGTGGTTCATTACGCTGTGGCGACCCCAGATTAATAAAGGGACTAAGCCGAAAAGAAAATAAATGAATGAAGGTTGGATATATGTCTCTCTCTGTCTCTCTCTCAACCCTCTGCAAAGCAGTCACACATTTGACTGTGAAAGTAAATAGTCTGCTTTATGTCTCCCTTCTGTGTTTTTAAGGGAAATGCAGCAATTGCGGTCTTCTGAAACAACCGAGGTTAGAGTAAATAAATGTAATGAGGAACCTTACCGTTTAGTATTAGTAATAACTATAGGCATTGAGCTGTCTCAGTAAACAATTACTATATCATCACCTCTTATTCTCAACATAAAAGGTTTGAGTTTTGTTCAAAGATAGCAACACATGTTTCTTTACCATTATCTGTCAATACTGAGTTAGCACACAAACTTGTGAGTTGGAATTACCTGGAAAAATCACGAAGACTCCCACAGCACAGAGAGTAAGAATGCTTGAAGGTGCATTAATATCCACAAACACGTACCGTCCCTGCATCCCATTACACGAGTAGCTGAACGTCAGTCCTGCTGGAATAGTAGAAACTACTGCACATCTGCAAATAGACAAGAGTGACACAAAAACTTTATTTATTACTTTCTTTTGGATGAAATGCATTGCATTATATCCAGATTTGTGTCATCAGTGTATTGATTGTTATTTTATAATGATGATGGGGATCTAGATCTAGGTTGGGAGTGACAGTAATCGTGATATGAAGAGGAGAATCACAGGGGGTGATTGCGTTTGAGATGAAGTGTGTGGGTGATGGTGTTCAAGTTGAAGATGAGTGGGTTCAAGATGAAGGGGAGTATGATGGTTTTCGAGATGAAGCGGAGGATGATGGTGTTCGAGATGAAGCGGAGGATGATGGTGTTCGAGATGAAGGGGAGGTTAATGATGTTCAAGATGAAGGGGAGGATGATGATGTTTGAGATGAAGGGGAGGTGGATGGTGTTCGAGGTGAAGGGGAGGATGATGGTGTTCGAGATGAAGCGGAGGATGATGATGTTCGAGATGAAGGGGAGGTTGATGATGTTCGAGATGAAGGGGAGGATGATGATGTTCGAGATGAAGGGGAGGATGATGATGTTCGAGATGAAGGGGAGGTTGATGGTGTTCGAGATGAAGGGGAGGTTGATGGTGTTCGAGATGAAGCGGAGGATGATGGTATTCGAGATGAAGGAGAGGTTGATGGTGTTCGAGATGAAGGGGAGGCTGATGATGTTCGAGATGAAGGGGAGGATGATGGTGTTTGAGATGAAGGGGAGGTTGATGATGTTCGAGATGAAGGGAAGGTTGATGATGTTCGAGATGAAGGGGAGGATGATGGTGTTTGAGATGAAGGGGAGGTTGATGATGTTCGAGATGAAGGGAAGGTTGATGATGTTCGAGATGAAGGGAAGGTTGATGGTGTTCGAGGTGAAGGGGAGGATGATGGTGTTCGAGATGAAGGGGAGGTTGATGATGTTCGAGATGAAGGGGAGGATGATGATGTTCGAGATGAAGGGGAGGTTGATGGTGTTCGAGATGAAGGGGAGGTTGATGGTGTTCGAGATGAAGGGGAGGATGATGGTATTCGAGATGAAGGAGAGGTTGATGGTGTTCGAGATGAAGGGGAGGCTGATGATGTTCGAGATGAAGGGGAGGATGATGGTGTTTGAGATGAAGGGGAGGTTGATGGTGTTCGAGATGAAGGGGAGGTTGATGGTGTTCGAGATGAAGGGGAGGCTGATGATGTTCGAGATGAAGGGGAGGATGATGGTGTTTGAGATGAAGGGGAGGTTGATGGTGTTCGAGATGAAGGGGAGGATGATGGTGTTTGAGATGAAGGGGAGGTTGATGGTGTTCGAGATGAAGGGGAGGCTGATGATGTTCGAGATGAAGGGGAGGATGATGGTGTTTGAGATGAAGGGGAGGTTGATGGTGTTCGAGATGAAGGGGAGGATGATGGTGTTCGAGATGAAGGGGAGGTTGATGGTGTTCGAGATGAAGGGGAGATTAATGATGTTCAAGATGAAGGGGAGGATGATGATGTTTGAGATGAAGGGGAGGATGATGGTGTTCGAGATGAAGCGGAGGATGATGGTGTTTGAGATGAAGGGGAGGTTGATGGTGTTCGAGATGAAGGGGAGGCTGATGATGTTCGAGATGAAGGGGAGGATGATGGTGTTTGAGATGAAGGGGAGGTTGATGGTGTTCGAGATGAAGGAGAGGATGATGGGGCTTGAGATGAAGGGGAGGTTGATGGTGTTCGAGGTGAAGGGGAGGTTGATGGTGTTCGAGATGAAGGGGAGGATGATGGTGTTCGAGATGAAGCGGAGGATGATGGTGTTCGAGATGAAGGGGAGGTTGATGGTGTTCGAGATGAAGGGGAGGTTGATGATGTTCGAGATGAAGCAGAGAATGATGGTGTTCGAGATGAAGGGTATGATAATGGTGTTCGAGGTGAAGGGGAGGATGATGATGTTCGAGATGAAAGGGAGGATGATGGGGCTCGAGATGAAGGGGAGGTTGATGGTGTTCGAGATGAAGGGGAGGTTAATGATGTTCGAGATGAAGGAGAGGATGATGATGTTCAAGATGAAGGGGAGGATGATGATGTTCGAGATGAAGGGGAGGATGATGATGTTCGAGATGAAGGGGAGGATGATGATGTTCGAGATGAAGGGGAGGATGATGATGTTCGAGATGAAGGGGAGGATGATGATGTTCGAGATGAAGGGGAGGATGATGATGTTCGAGATGAAGGGGAGGATGATGGTGTTTGAGATGAAGGGGAGGATGATGATGTTCGAGATGAAGGGGAGGATGATGATGTTCGAGATGAAGGGGAGGATGATGGTGTTCGAGATGAAGGGGAGGATGATGGTGTTTGAGATGAAGGGGAGGTTGATGGTGTTCGAGATGAAGGGGAGGTTGATGATGTTCGAGATGAAGCGGAGGATGATGGTGTTCGAGATGAAGCAGAGGATGATGGTGTTCGAGATGAAGCGGAGGTTGATGGTGTTCGAGATGAAGGGGAGGATGATGGGGCTCGAGATGAAGGGGAGGTTGATGGTGTTCGAGATGAAGGGGTGGATGATGGGGCTCAAGATGAAGGGGAGGTTGATGGTGTTCGAGATGAAGGGGAGGATGATGGTG
The DNA here is from genome assembly GCF_903798145.1 of Danio aesculapii. NCBI lineage: Eukaryota > Metazoa > Chordata > Actinopteri > Cypriniformes > Danionidae > Danio > Danio aesculapii. The sequence goes on from NC_079441.1 coordinate 2,070,023, forward strand.
TTCGAGGTGAAGGGGAGGATGATGGTGTTCGAGATGAAGGGGAGGATGATGGGGCTCGAGATGAAGGGGAGGATGATGGTGTTCGAGATGAAGCGGAGGATGATGGGGCTCGAGATGAAGGGGAGGTTGATGGTGTTCGAGATGAAGGGGTGGATGATGGGGCTCAAGATGAAGGGGAGGTTGATGGTGTTCGAGATGAAGGGGAGGATGATGGTGTTCGAGGTGAAGGGGAGGATGATGGTGTTCGAGATGAAGGGGAGGATGATGGGGCTCGAGATGAAGCGGAGGATGATGGTGTTCGAGATGAAGGGGAGGATGATGGTGTTCGAGATGAAGGGGAGGTTGATGGTGTTCGAGATGAAGGGGAGGATGATGGTGTTCGAGGTGAAGGGGAGGATGATGGTGTTCGAGATGAAGGGGAGGATGATGGGGCTCGAGATGAAGGGGAGGATGATGGTGTTCGAGGTGAAGGGGAGGCTGATGATGTTTGAGATGAAGGGGAGGATGATGGTGTTCGAGATGAAGGGGAGGTTGATTGGGCTCGAGATGAAGGGGAGGTTGATGGTGTTCGAGATGAAGGGGTGGATGATGGGGCTCAAGATGAAGGGGGGATTATTGTGTTCGAGATGAAGGGGAGGTTGGTGAGGCTCAAAAAGAGGGGGGGATGATGGTGTTGGAGATAAAGGGGAGGATGATGGTGTTGGAGATGAAGGGGAGGTTGATTGTTTTCAAGATGAAGGGGGTTGGTTGATGGTGAAGGTGTTTAAGATGAAGTGTGGGGGATTGATGGTGTTCGAGATAAAGGTGAGGGGAGGAGAGGTTTGAGGGGTGATGTTGATCTAGATAAGGGGGGGGGGGGGGGGGGGGGGGGGGTATTGATCGCAGGAGAAAGACCAGGGGTGTTTGAGATGAAGAGCTGGGATTGTTGGTGATCAAGATGAGGAGATGGGGGTGACAGTTTTCAATTAGAACTGTAAGAGCCTCATGACAATCATGTTTACAAAGACGGATTATGCTGTTATTGTTTGTAACAAAGACATTTCAATAAATGTCATGTTTTGATTCAAAATGACATAACTAAGTGAATGACACTTAACGACAGTTGTCATAAAATCTTCTTCATGTATTTAGGACATATGTCACGTCATGATTATAAAGCTGTGATGGCAAGGTCTTATAAACATCTCCTTATAAGTCAAGTGTTACCAAATATATAAAAGCATAAAATGACTAACCATCTGGGCTGAATGTCTGCATCCAGATTAAACAGAGACTCACACTGGGTTGCTGAACACATCTGAAGGAACATCTCCAATGCGAATCTCAGCTCCGTTGATTCTGTCGCTGCAGCAGTCCAGTCTGTTAGTGATGGAGACTCTGTTCACGCTGTAGCTCTTCTGCAGGTCTAATCTCCACCATGGCAGAGTCTGTATCGTAGTGTGTGTGCATGAGGAGCTTATCCCATCCAGAGCATTTACAGGAAGCCCGTCCATATATGTAGTCGACTGGATGGCCGTTCCCCATCCTGCTATGTTAACTGTGTGTTCAACAGTGGTGAAAAAAAACACATAAAAATCATACTTTATGAATAGTTTATAAAAAAAACATTATTGGGCAAAAAAATATGTAGTGCAAGTGTAACGGAGGCCTGCTAGTGAAGTGCTGTGCAGGTAAACCTCACTCCTCTGACCTCTAAAAGGTGCTCTAGCGACAGTCAATAGAGGCCATGGCCTTTAGCCTCCTTGTTAGAGCAACCAACTCCCATGTGGAAGATCGCCGGTTTGATCCCAGCTTGGAGGGTGTTGGATGGTGTAGGACCAGCGGGGGGTTACACAAGTAGAGTAAAAGTAGTAAACACTACTCAAAACATGAGTACTTCTAGAAGTACTTCTGAAAAATAAGTGAGTAGTAAGTGCTGTGCTGTGGGTAAAAGGTGTGTTTCAATGCGGCTACCACCCAAGGTTATTATAGTTAACGAAAACGAATGAAAAAATGAAAACTAAAATTTTAAATAGTTGTCGTTAACTGAAATAAAAATAAAACGAGAGTATTTTTAAAAAAACAGAACTAACTGAAACTGTATTGTGTACATACAAAACAAACGGAAACTAACTAAAATTATAGCAAAAACCTCTTTCATTTTCGTCTTTGTAAATGGATTTAATACATTACAGTAAGCCTTTTACAAGTAAATCTATTTACTTCGCGCTGCCAGGTGTTTGACCCGTACGGCACCTCAGAGTCTGTAGCCCTGCTGCCATTGGCCAGATCGAGCTGGTTCTCCTCCAGTCATCCTCGCTGTTGCTCCCACGACAAAAACAACGAGTGGACATGACAGCAGCAAGGTCACATCATTAAATACAGACATAAATTTGTTACTTTATCACATTTGTGCTCAAATATTGGGTTTTATTTCTGTATTAGTGGTTGTGATTGCGAACAAATCTTTTAACCGGATCTTCTAAATAAACCAATTGAACTTGTTTACCAAATCGAACTGAATCAACAATTCACGTCTCCAGTAAGCACTCTTCCACAAACTACTTACTTTTTAACATGCCTAATACCCCCATGTGACTCGAAATGAACCAAAATATACGGTTATTAAGTTAATAGAACAGTAACGTTACATTGAGATCAGATTTAAGCCGATAATACTGCGCATGTTCGATTCAGTGACCTGAACACAAACAGTACATGACAGCCTGCTGTGACTGAACTAAATCAACTGCAGCGCGGATAAACCGAGGGCTTAAATGAGAGGATCTGGAGAAAAATGTAAGTTTATTTCATAACAGAAAAGCATAATGGAATATAAATAAGTGAATCAGGCTTCAATTGGGTTGCAAAACTCAACTGTAAGAAATATTTAGATATTGGTGATATTTTACTGACTGAAAAATGATTGCTGACTACATTATTTTGGTATGTTGAGTCCTAACATGGGAGGATTGTCACATAAAATCCGGTTCGCAGTAAAGATCTGAACTTCACTACTGTGTATCTAGCCTCAGAAGCAGCCTTGCACACATATTGTACTTAAGGCTGCTATTTTGTGGGCTGCTGTATTTTAATTTAAGGATGGGTAGATGATAGTGGTAGATGATAGTGGTCATGTGTTCTCTGAATAGATGTTTCATAAAATGTATGGCTGAGTTTTATTATACAATATTTATTCTGATGATTTTGAATCTTGCACTCAACAAATATCTTTATTTGGGGGAAAAATAAAACTAATACTGAAACTAATAAAAACTAAACTAAAACTAAGCAATTTCAAAATATAGAAACTAATAAAAACTAGTAAATCTCCCTCTAAAACTAATTAAAATGAACTAAATTTGAAAACAAAAAGTCAAAACGAAATAAAAACTAAAACTAATGAAAAATCCCAAACTATTATCACCATGCCACCACTGCAAGTATATTTCAAACACTGAAATTACCAAAACACTTACCCTCCTGTGAAATTGTAATTACTTTTCTAATATTTCCCAAGAAAGCAGATTTTCAACATACAAGTCTCAATAAACAATTTCTAATCACTTATTTCTTTTATCTTTGTCATGATGACAGCACATAATATTTGACTAGCTATTCTTCAAGACACTAGTATTCAGCTTAAAGTGACATGTTAAGGCTTAACTAGGTTAATTAGGCAAGTCGTTGTACAGCAATGGTTTGTTCGGTAGACAATTGACAAAAATTGCCGATTACAGTCGATCAGGGCCTGGTTAATATGGATCTGGGCTTTGGAGGTTTTACAACATGGTCACATGTTTATTGGTCAGTTTGTATGACTTAGTATTTGGGCTTTGGTCACATGGTCAATAAAGATACAAAATAGGTAGTAAACTTTGCTCTGCGCTTTTTCTACTTCTCTGACTCTACTGCTATCAGGCTCTCTTTGGGGCCTACTCTCTGTGTCTCTCTCACCCTCCCCCTGTCTCTTTCTCTCGGGTAACTTTATTTTACATTTAGTCTGGGTACAATTATGATCATATGTTTTTATCATTTAATATTTGATCATGTCATACAGTTATTTTATAACTAATTCAGTTGTAACCATTGAGAATTATTGTCATTAAATAATTTCATTTTCAAGTATTTGTGAATTACTTTTGATTTAACATCAACACTGAATCACTCCATATTGCAATACAATACAATCACATAATATCAACGCTCTCCAACGCCCTTATTTCCGTTTAATATAAGATTGCAGAAGGATGGTTTGACTAGAAATGTACAGTTTTCTCCATCATACTGTTAACTTCGGCAGAACTGACAACAGTTAGGACGACTGTAGTTAAAATACCATTTTTACAATACTGATAATGAGATTATTTCCCAGCCAAATGATAAGAAATAAGACTTTCTTCAAAAGAAAAATATAATAGGATACACCAGCCTGATCTCACCAGAAAACGTAAGTATTTTACATTTTGTCAGTTTAGTGGCTAATTCGTACGAATTCGTATGAGTTAAGTTCGGGTACAATTTTAAAAAGGAGGCGTGGCACCTAACCCCACCCCTAAACCCAACCGTCATTGGGTGATGAGCAAACCGTACTAAATCATACAAATTAGATCATACGAATTCATACGAATTAGCCACTAAATCAAAAAGTTACGAATTGCCGTGAGATTGTGTTGGATATACTATAGAAAAATATCCTTTGTCTGTTAAACAGCACTTGGGAAAATATATTAAAACAAATTCAAAGGGGAGCTAATCATTTTGTCTTCATCTCTATATTGTAATATATCTTAAACTGGCATCAACCAGTAAAAGAAATTAATATTATGTTGTCATCATAATGTCTGCTTTGTCATTAAAGGTGTAAAATGTATACGATTTTAAGTGTACATTCAAAAAAGATATTCTATATTCTCTTTCTTCTTTTCAAATTTGAATCCATTTGCATCTAAAGTTCCTTTGCATGCTTTATTGAGCTTCTTGAATATTCTGCACGTCTGTATTGTTTGCACTGTAAAGCTCGGAAAATGTTTCACAGCAGCACAAAATGACAAACGATGTGATTGTTTAGTAGAAATCTCACCTTCAGTTCCGCCTTCAATCGTCTGAACTGAGAAGAACACTGGAAAAAACAAGAACAGGATCATATGCACAGTAATTATAGACTTCGGCTGATTTTTCAGTAGATACACTTATGGAGTAGACCTAATTTTGTCAGATTTACACTTAAGGAAATAAAAAAAAAAGAGTTTTCTAAGTGCCATCTGAAAATGTAAACATTATTCTCATGCCCCTTTGTTTATGTTGAGATATTTCACTTTAGAGACCAGGAAAAGGACTTACTCTTTGCCATAAAAGTGATATTACTGAACACACACACAGGAGTCTGATAAAAATGCTCATTTTAGATGAAAATTTCAGACGGCATTTAGAGGTTTTTACATCTGAACTCTTCAAATGCTTCAAAAGACTTTGTAAAAATCTAAATAAAAAGGTTTGGTATGTTTCACAATCAATCCCTCCAGGATTTAGCAGGGACTTTTATATGTTTTATTTTTATATATTATCATTTTATTTACATTTTTATGCATTCATTTTCCTTCAGCTTAGTCTATATTTCAGGGGTCGCCACAGCAGAATGAACCGCCAACTATTCCAGCATATGTTTTACGCAGTGGATGCCCTTTCAGCTGCAACCCAGTGTTGGGAAACACCCATACACACTCACTCATTCACACACACACACTTATACACTACAGCCAATTTAGTTCATCAATTCACCTATAGCGCATGTGTTTGGACTGTGGGGGAAACCGGAGCACCCAGAGGAAACCCACGCCAACATGGGAAGTACATGCAAACTCCACACAGAAACGCCAACTGACCCAGCCAAAATTCGAACCAGAGACCTTCTGGCTGTGAGGCCACAGTGCTAACCACTGAGCCATTGTGCCACCCTTATATCAGAACCAGAATCAGTTTTATTGCCAAATGTGCTTCACACACACAAGGAATTTGTTTTAGCTACAGAAGCTTCCGGTGTACATAAAGTGACAAGTGACGACACAAGAGATGCAGAGAGAAACAGAGATGCAGTTATTTATTATACTTTTATTTATTTGTGGCCTAAAATGACTGACTTTGTGGCTGCTTTTATCAAAACTAATGGGAATTTAAGCTTTGATTCCCCTATATGTTAAGTGACCCTAACTGATACACTGCAAAAAAATGTAGGGTTGCACATAAATCATTCATGTTGTCCCAACACAAATCCAAGTTAACGTAGCTAATTTAAGTAGATTGAACATAAAGCAATGAAGTTTCCCCAAAAAAATCTCCATAATTGTGTTGTTTCAGCTTGTTTTAAATTAGTATGTGGATTACAGTTTTTTACAGATGCTATAGGACACATTTCTCAATACTTAGGCCACTTTTGCATAACTCTTCAGCTTAGCAAAGCAGTTTATTTCACATTCATAATGCACGAAAACTACCAAAATACAGTATTCTGGTCTCAAATAAACTCATTCTTCCAGAACGCAAAGGTGGACAGCCCACAAACACACTTTGTCACCCACAAAACATTGAGCTCAAAACACACTAACATCATGCAGCATTACACAGTGTTTCCTTGTGTAAAACAAGCACACATCTCTGTTTATGACTGCAATATATGTTACTGGAATAAATCAGACGTGATGCAGAACTCCTCAATATTTTATGTCCTTTATTTATTTGCTCTAAGTAATTCCAAAATACAAGAATTTGTACACACACTATCCACTGATACAGATACAATAGACTGATTTCTCGCGGCCGCCATTTTTTAAAGTGAAATCGAGGCTGCGGTGGGAAGAAACCCAGAAGTATCATTGGAAGTTACATTGGAACGTTGTGTAGCTGGCTGTATATCTCATCAGCGAAGAGAAAGTGACACAAATTTATCATTTCACCGCCTTCTGAGTGACCCGAAGGTCCGTTCTGGATGAATAGTGAAAATAAAAAGGGATATCAGAGCTAATTTTCAGCTAAGTTAAAGGAAACGGCACTAGTTAGCTATTGTTTTCTTTCCCAAACACACGTTTCAGATGCCATTTATCAAACGCGAGTTAATGAACTGATTCTTTCACTATATTAGACTTGTGACGATACTGAATTAAAAGAAAAGCCGCCAATTTCCCGCTAACATTTAAGGCAGTGTTGATGGCTTTCTTAAAACAGCGCTGATTTGCAATTGTGTTCACGTGCTCAACAGAAATGCTTGTGATTGGCCGAGAAGGTCATCAGTTCACCCTCCGAGTACAAACACAGACAAGCGATCTGCTTGATAACTCGATTGGTCTTCACGGTTGCTTCATGCTCCAGTGTCCATGTATCTGTGTTTACACTGGGCGAAGAGCGGTAAACTGATGAGCACTGGTGAATACTATGGTAAATTAGCGGGCATTTTAAAACTTCAGTATCGGGACAACAATATTACAGACAACATGAGGGTGTGCTACAGAGGACTGCAGAGTTTTATCGCTCACTGGGTAACATAGACTGAAGCAGGGAAGCGTCTCCACAGTGTTTACCTGCTGCAATGAACTGAAGCCTAGGAGGACACTTGAGCGTATTACTCTTAAAGACATTCTGATGTTGTTTGACGCTAAATTGCTTTTAATTGTTTAAATTAAGCTTACTGAATGATATTAAAGTGATGTTTACACCATATCTGCATTTTGAAATCTCGGCAACAGCTGGAGGTTTGTACTCCACAGCATGTTACTGCAATGTTTACAGTGCTGCACCTATACTTCCGGGTTTCCTCCCATCACAGCTTCGCTTTGGTTCTTTAAAATGGCGGCCGAGTGAAATAAGCCTATAGTAATGCTAATCTGGCTGGTTAAACTGCATATGTAGATGTGAAATATGTTTCAGTAAAATATTGCTGTTGAATTTTGCCGTCTTACTCAGTTCTACATGATGTTATTGTTTCGAACAGAAGTTGACCAGTGTTGAAAACAGTATGTCAGCATGTGCTAAATGTCCTGTACGTACAGATGTTAGGCAGCTGTTGTGTCTGAGTGAGAAAAGACTTGATGAAATTTGAGAGATGTAGTCATTGAATGCATTTTGTGCCAAAACAATGAGAATTGATCCTCAGTTTAGCCCACATAGACTTCTGTTGTGCTCGCTGTGTCGAGAGTTTTGCAAAAGTCCCCTAAGTGTAGGGAAATGTGTCCTAGCGTCTGTGAAAAACTGTAAGCTGCAGAAATCAGAAATAGTGTACACTAAAATACTGATATGACAAAAAGTCACGACAAATATTTCAACTCATTTTAATCAGCTAATCAAGTTTCTACACTGAAGTGTTGCATGCAAAACTGTTGCAAACAATTTATTTGTGTTAAATTTAAACAAACAAAATAAATTGAGCTATGTTCAACTTAATTTATTTGTTTAAATTCAACCCAAATAAATAGTTTACAACTACTTAACGTAAAAAAATTGAGTAAATCCAATGAATCACCTTTGGATAATTTTTTTCAGTGTACTGAAAAACTACAGCACAGTTGTAGTTGTTAATATACAGTGCACTTGTAAATATTACAGGATTACTGGCAGCCAAGATGGCAGTAATGCTGTACATATTACAGCATTTTTACAGTGTATTGTTGAAGTGTTTGGATAATATCCACCAAAAAACAACACATTCTGCTATGTTTTCTGTTATCTTCAACTCTGAAAACTGGACTGACACAGTTTCAAAGAACTTCCATGTTAAGCTGCTTTGACACCATCTACATTGAATTGAATCGGTTAGTTCTCTCATATTGAAATAATGCAGATAACCAAGGTTTCGAATTATTAAAATGATTAGAAGTGGTTTTACTTACCCAGTAAGAGAGACAGACTCCTGTAGAAAGCCCTCATGATCATTTCCAGCACTTTCTGGCTATTTTCCAGCTTCCATTAGAGGATGTTTGAGTGAATGGGTTTCTCAGGAAAAACACGCTAGTTTAACTTTACATCAGTGGCATTTGTTTGTTTTCTCCTCCTCCCACTTACATGCATTTCTTTAACTTAATGGCTGCAGTTTTTCCACCACAAAAACTCTGTATTATTAAAGAAAGGAACAAACAACCAAACAGGGAAAAGGCAACAAAAGTGAGCACATTTGCAGTAAATATGATGATAATTTACAGATCAGTTTTACATTTGTGACTCTGGAGCACAAAAACAAACAAACAGAAGTCGTAACCCAAAATACATTTACATATTTTTCTGAAATGTTTTATCAATTCAGTTCAATTCTTGTTTATTTATATAGCACTTTTACTATTTAGATTGTGTCAAAGCAGCTTAACATAGTTCTAGTAACGACCAGATTTCAGAGTTGGAGTTCAGTTTAGTTCAGTTCAGTGTGGTTTAATTTTCACTTCTGAAAGTTCAAACACTGAAGAGAAAATTATATTTAGTACAGATCATGTTGCATGTAGATATTCAGTCAGTTTCGTACTGTGAATATATAATTTTGATATCAGCCAAAAAAAAAAAAACATTCCTACAGTATCAGAGCATACCTACATACAGTTGAAGTCAGAATTATTAGCCCCCATTTGATTTTTTTTTTTTTTTCCAATATTTCCCAAATGACGTTTGACAGAGCAAGGAAATGTTCACAGTATGTCTGATAATATTTGTTCTTCTGGAGAAAGTCTTATTTGTTTTATTTCGGCTAGAATAAAAGCAGTTTTTAATTTTTTTAAAAACTATTTTAAAGAGCACCTAGGTTACCCCTTTTTCAGATTTAATATGAGTCTTTTGTGTCTCCAGAATGTGTCTGTAAAGTTTCAGCTCAGAACACCCATCAGATTATCTATTAGACATTTTATAAGTTCCTACTTTATACCTTTTAGCATCTGGTAGCAGTTTTGTTGTATTGCGCCTTTCAGGCTAGTCCTACCCGCCCACCGTTTCTATGCGCCTTTCAGCGAGCCTCAATCTCCTCCCTCGGCTGGGTCAGACAGACAGACATAAAGGAAGCAGATCTCACATAGTGTTTGTGAGAAATACTACAGTAAGAACTTTACCAATGAGTATTTGATGCATTTGTTGTGGAGTTGCAACAAAGAGTCACACACAATGTTGTTACAAAGTTCACGCACAAAAACACAGACACTTTATTATTTAGTGGCTAATTTGTATGAATTCGTTCGATCTAATTCGTACATTTTAGTAGGATTTGCTCATCCTCCAATGACGGTTGGGTTTAGGGGTGGGGTTAGGTGCCAGGCCTCCCTTTTAAAACCGTACAATTTCGTACGACTGAACTTCGTACGAATTAACCACTAAAACTGACAAAATGTAAAATACTTACGTTTTCTCCTGAGATCAGGCTGGATACACACAGAGACAGCGTGGACACACACACACAGACAGCACGCACATTTAGCTTTGCACTCGTTTTGCACGCATATGTGACAGGATACAGGTTAATCTCCACTGCTGTATGGATATCTGTTATGTTAACGTACAAAATAAACCTGATTTAACGTCCACAAATCGGGTATGAAGCGTCTTCTTTTATAATTGTTCTGACACGCGGCTGTGCTGATTAAGTGAATCTGAAGTAAATTGCTGTAAATCATCATGCACCGTTATAAAACATGTTAAACTTGTAAAACTCACCCTTGATCATATTTGATGATGATTGATGACTAGCGAACTGAACACACCTTTAATTCCCAGTTGCTTTGAGCACGTCCTGTCCTGTTGATATGATTATACACGTGACTACCGGGACATGTTAATACGCCACAGCTGTCAATCAATTCGGTGGGCGGGGGGACCGCACTCCTACGTCAAGTTGCGGTGGGTCTGAAAACCCCTCCAATTGGTCCACCGATTTTATGTTGTTAAATTGAAAAATAAAAGCACTGGGTGTGTTTATATCACCCCAATATGACGCTCTATACAACTATACCTACACACATGTCTGTACAAACAGCTTGAAAAGTAGATTTTTCACCATAGGTGCCCTTTAAATGTCACTTTAAGCTGTATAGACGAGTTTTGAAGAATATCTAGTCAAATATTATTTACTGTCATCATGACAAAGATTAAATAAATCAGTTATTAGAAATGAGTTATTAAAAGAATAATGTTTGGAAATGTGTTGATCTGCTCTCCCTCAACAGAAATTGGAGAAAAAAAAATAAACAGGGGTCATAATAATTCAGGGGGCTAATAATTCTGACTTCAACTGTATGCCTAATCAAAAATTGACTTTTGATATATTCACACACACACACACACACACACACACACGCACACGCACACGCACACGCACACGCACGCACACGCACACGCACACACACACACACACACAATGGCCAATTTATTTGATCAATTCTCTTATAGCACATGTGTTTGGACTGAGGGGGAAACCGGAGGGGCACCCAGAGGACACCCACGGCACACAGAACCAACTGACTCAGCTTGGACTTAAACCAGCGACCTTCTTGCTGTAGGACAACAGTGCTAACCACTGATCCACCATGCCACCTATGGAACATTATCTTTAATTATTATTATAATGTTTTTTTTGCGGGTGACACGATGGCTTGATCAATGTTTTTTTTTTTTGTCCATAAAACGTAAACAGTAATTTTGACTCGATAATTTCGAGTCGATATTGGTCAACTGCATACAGTTCTTGCTATTTTTTTATGCATTGATATACTGAATATTTTAAGAGAGGCATAAGTTTAGATTAAAAAGAATTATTCCGACAATCAAATTTGATTTGTTCTGTTTAAAATTTCTCACTTTTAATACTTTTATTTTGGCATATAATAGAACATATTTATTTATTAGTAAATAATTTAGCTGCTCCAGGAAAATAGCGTTGTTGCTATCTTTTACAGTCTTTTATTTTAGAAATGTTTACCGCAAACTTACCGTATCTGACATTTTATACATCATAGACTCAGCTCTGATAATTTTGTACAAGTTATTTTTAGTTTTTGCTAATTTTTAATGATTTTGCTCTGAGAAAAACTGATTATTCAAAAGACTTGCAGCTCATTTCTAATTAATAAACCATAGGCATCAGGCTTGTTTATATTATTGCAGATAGCTTTAAATTAATCCAATATTGGCTGATAAATATTGGTACATCTTCAGCAATATGCATTGTTATGCAAACGCTTCCTTTATTGATATTCAAAGTTAGGATTTTAATAAACCCTCAAATTTTAGATTACATCTGCCAAATATTGTCCTTAATAAACACTGCATCAATGGAAAGATTATTTATTCAGCTTTCTGATGAAGCATAACAATTGACAATTGCCCAAAAGTGGACACATGACTTTGTGGTCGCATTTCTGCCTTTGTCTGAGATTTTTACCCAAAGCAAATCAAGGTATAAGTATCATGTTGACTGGGTTTCATGAAACTCTTAAATTACATTGCATTACATGAGATCAAAATCCACATAACTGGATTTTCTGGATCTTCACGAACTACACTCTGGTTTGTATTTAACAGCATCACATTTTATCTTGGTATCTGTTCTCATTTCTAACCTGTTTGACTATTATTCTTTTCTTTTCTCCATGAAACGCCAAAGGGGATTTCTGTGAAATGAAAGACTGAAGCTGTCAAGCTCTAAAAGAAAGATCGGTTTGTCTTTTTGTGTCCCGTCTTGTGAATGTTGCGCCTACAAGATTAAAAGTTTCTTTTCTTTCCCATCCTATAGGAGACCGCGAGTTTTCATTTGTAGTTTTCTGCATGAGAGATCCAGAAAAGATTCTCAGATATTACATGACAAGATCTGTTTCTAGACGCAAGTACAAATAAAATTCAATTCAATTCAATCATATAGTGCTTTTACAATTTAGATTGTGTCAAAGCAGCTTCACATGGTACTAGTAAAGTCCAGATTTCAGAAGTTCAGTTTAGTTCAGTTCAGTGTGGTTTAAATTTCACTGCTGAAAGTCCAAACACTGAAGAAAAAATCCATCAATGCGCAGCTCCACAAGTCCTAAATCAAGCAAACCAGTGGAGACAGTGGAGGAACAAAGTGGAGGAAAAACCTCAAGGTAAACCAGGCTCAGTTAGGCACGACTATTATTCTTCTTTCCAAACTTCCTGTGCAGAGCTGCAGTCTAGGCGCTGGAGGCTGGAGAACACTGGACGTCCATCATGGAGAACTGCAGGTTGTGAGTAGGGCACCGGCAGGTGGTTAGGCTGGCCCAACAGGATCAATGCAGGGACCCGCTTGTCACAGGGGTCTTTCAGGAATCAATCTCATGCACTCCATTCCTCCATGACGACCTCAGCATCAGCTCAGGATATGGCCTGGTCCAGGATTATGGAGACCATGGCATCATTTCTCCACATGTCTTGGATCGGATCAATGGCACTGCATACTGCAAAACTCATGAGCTGCATCTCAGATGGCACAATATACACTATGCTCTTATCCACTATGTACTTAAGCACTTACACCAGGGGTCACCAAACTTGTTCCTGGAGGGCCGGTGTCCTGCAGATTTTAGCTCCAACCCTAATCAAACACACCTGAACAAGCTAATCAAGGTCTTACTAGGTATTCTTGAAACAATCAGGCAGGTGTGTTGAGGCAAGTTGGAGCTAAACCCTGCAGGGACACCAGCCCTCCAGGACCGTGATTGGTGACCCCTGACTTACACAATCAACAGCATAGTATATAAATGTAGTGTCGTCCCAAATGAAACACTAACGTTAATTTACTAAGCGGAAATACAAACCATTTTCCTAATGATGTTTGATGGTTACCAAATTAGCGAAATGAATGACTAAACTACCAAGTATAACCTGCAATGAGTATAACCGCATTCGCCATCGGGAGGCACTATAATCACTCTCATAGGAGAATACTGCTTTCACAACCCAAAATAAATAAGTTATCCAACATGAGCTCCCGAAAGCTCCGCCCCCTTCTGCTACGTGAGCAAAGCTGCGGCTGTTGAGTTCGTTAAGCGTCCAACATTACAAATTTATTTTTACCGGTTGAATGAGTGCATCATCCGGGTACTCAAAGTACATATATTATTTTTTAGTTTTCAGTGTGAACGCACCACTTACACTATTTATACTACAAAATGGCGTAGAATAGAGCATAAGCATGCAATTTGGGACGCACCTATGAACACGAATCCCTTAACTCAATCAGCATGCCGATCAGGGTCAACTGAGGCTCATCAGAAGAGGGGAATATAAAGCACGACACCGGAGGAAGGAGAGCAGAGCATGCAATAAACTGAAGGCTCATGGTGTTCCCCTCTCCGACTACCCACCTATTCAATTCCTCATATAGCACATGTGTTTGGACTGAGGGGGAAACCAGAGCACACAGAGGAAACCCACACATACACAGGGAGAACATGCAAACTCCACAATGAAATGTCAACTGACCCAGCTGGGACTCGAACTAGTGACCTTCTTGCAGTGAGGCCACAGCGCTAACCATTGAGTCACCGTGCCGCCCCTGTGTATATATTTCTTCATTTATAATGCACCTCTGTTAGTCAAAAATGGCAAAAAACTGATGAAAATTTTTGTTTTTATGTTACTTTAATGTAATATAATGTGTATGGCCAGCCCGATCTCACGATAAAACATAAGTATTTTACATTTTGTCAGTTTAGTGGCTAATTCGTACGAGTTCAGTCATACGAAATTGTACGATTTTAAAAAGGAGGCGTGGCACCTAACCCCACCGTCATTGGAGGATGAGCAAATTGTACGAATTAGATCGTAAGAATTCATACGAATCAGCCACTGAATCAAAATGTTACTAATTGGTATGGCCATACACCCAAAGCGCTTCACAATCATGAGGGGGGTCTCTCCACACCCCCCACCAGTGTGCATCTCCGCTTGGATGATGTTACGGCAGCTTTACCACACACCAGCTATTGGTGGAGTGGAGAGACAGTAATCGGATGGGGGGAATTTGGCCAGGACACCGGGGTTACACCCCTACTCTTTACCAGAATTTCCATGGGATTATTAATGACCACCGGGAGTCATGACCTCAGTTTAACATCTCACTGACAGCATAGTGTCCCCTTCACTATACTGGGGCATTAGGACTCACACAGACCGCAGGTTGAGCACCCCCTGCTGGCCTCACTAACACCACTTCCAACAGCAACCTAGTTCTCCCATGTGGTCTCCCATTCAGGTACTGACCAGGCGAAGCCCTGCCTAGCTTTAGTGAGTAACTGCTCTTAGGCTGCGGGGTGATATGGCTGTGAATATTAATCAGTTAATCTGATTTCGACTAAAGTTTTTTTAGTTATACATAATTACATTTTTTAATTGATATGAGAGTTGAGATGACTATAAAACGTGTATAAAAATTTTAGGCAGCAAGAATTGACACACTATTGAATAAATGCCCATGATACTCTAAGCTGTATCTAGACTTTGTCCGGCTGAAAAAATGGACAACTTTTACTTTTCAAACAACACTCAGACCAATTATTTTCCCCAGGACATTTGCTTAGCAAGCATTTCCCAAAGATCATCAATGTAAATGTCGATGTAAATGCTGGCAGATTACTTTTTCAGAAGAGCGTAAACACAGGAGGAAGCACATAAAGAGTGTCTGTGTCTGCTTAATTGGTCGACAATTAAATGCATTATACATTTTAGATTATAAAGATTTATAACATGAAGATTTACATGCACAAATGTTCAGTAAATTGTGTGCGATTCTAAAAACGTCTGCTTATAGTGTTTTTCTTGCGCCTGTAATTGATTGCGCTGTTTATTTGACGGTCTTTTGCATAAGTAAATCATGTTGATGTATTTTTGTTCTCAGGAAAAACGCTAAGAAAGCAAGAGTGATGTGAGCATTTGTGTTCAGACCTAAAAGCTTATTCATGCAGTTTCATTAACATTAACATAGTTTTTGCCAGTTCCGCTTCATCAATGCATCCATTTTATTTAATTGTTTCCTAATATCTGTTGACATTATAATCTCATGTTATAAACGCATACTGCAGGGCTATTCAGTTAGCTTGTTATGGGGGTCAGTTCATGAAAAGCATACCAAATGAGGGGCCGGAGTGATATGACTTGAAATATGAGTGATGACAGCAATATAAGAGCCCATATGTTGTATTTTTGCTCCTTAAGACACCCACGAAGGCTTTTTCTACATTAAAATGTTAACATATTGTATTTTGAAACTACATAATATCAGTGCATTGTACAATAGGATTTACATTGATTTATTTACAACATATTCAAATGTTGTATTTCGAAGCACAACAAAAGCGTGCTTAAGTGCATTGCTTAAGTAGGGTTCTTCTCCATTCAGACACATTCATATGTTACGTTTTGACCTGCATAACAATTATTGATGCAACGATTATAGATTTTATGTGCGATTATATAGTCTGAAGAATAATCATGGTTTCATGATTATCACATCTAATGTATATATAAGCTTTATATTAGGTAAGTATTTAAATGAACTGTGGTTATCATCTGCGTTCATACATACATGATCATTTTAATAATTTGTAATAATCTGTATCTTTTGTTTACATTGCACTGAAAGCCACGCACAACTCTCAGCGCTACAGCATGAAAGGTTTTCTACTGGGTGCACCTTTATTGGCATATGCTCTTACATTGGAAATAACGAACTCGCGTAGGGAAAAGACGCGATATGTGAATAGTTAATCCAGTGTGCGTGCGTATTAGCCTTGGTGTATGAGCTCGGAACTTTAAACTAGCACACAGGTGGCTTAACTTTGTTTAGCTGCAGCAGTTTCATTCCGTGCAACAGAAAGGCAGCGTTGAGAAGCATTTACGATTAAGTACACTGTAAAAAAAAATCTGTAATTTTACGGTTTATTTCCGGCAGCTGGGGTTCCGGAAAAAAACGTAAAATAACAGTCGTTAAATTACAGAAATTTACTGTAAAATAACAAAGGTTGAATTGCAGAACATTGTCAGAAATTTCCATTTAAGGACATTTCTGTAATTTAATGTCCGTTATTTTACAGTAAATTTCTGTAATTTAACAGCTGTTATTTTACGATTTATTTCTGGCACCCCAGCTACCGGAAACCGTAAAATTACATTTACGTTATTCAAATGTTTTTGGCTGCTCGCGCCACTCACGCGCTTAACCTCTTAAGGCCCAGGGTGTTTTTTTAACATGCATTTTTAATTTCTCTTTGCTATTTGGGCTTATTGGAACCTAATTAGAATAAAAATCTAAGTATCATCTTTTGAATTTACATAAAACACTTTTTCCTGAATGCTTTTTATGCATATTTAACATAGACAGTTTTTTTTTACTTGCTTTGACTATCAGAGAGTAAAAACTAATTCTTTTTCCCATTTTGGACCGTTAAAAATAGTGTTTGGGACAGTTTATATGCTGCTTAACAGTTGCAGGATGACGCTGTATGTCTGTAACAAAATATAAAACATTCAAAGTACTTTAAATAGCCACTTAAGAGCTAAAATGTGCTGTCCACGTATGTGGACACTCAAGCCCTAGGAGGTTCATGTCAGGTGACTCACGCTCTCTGCGCAGCCTTTAACTATAGCTCGTGCTGTATTGAACAGACGCACGTCACTTCTTAACTATAGCGGACGTTTTTTCGACTGAATTAAATTTATTTTTGATATTTTTGATTAAAGGGCTGGAACACATTGCCTTGGGGGCCAAGTTCAGCCCGCAGGCCACCAATTGAATAATACTACAAAACTAATATATATATATATATTTATTTATTTATTTATTAATTATTATTATTTTTTTTTGGTAATTCACAGATGATAAGGAAAATATGGAAAACACTTAGTAACACAAATTTACAGTGTAGATTTTTCTAACTCCTATACAGCAAAAGATTGATCTCAGTCCACAATTTGGTGACCCAATACAGAAGAGACTGCAATAATTACTGACTTTATTAGTTTATGCGTTTATGTTTAATATTTTCAATTTTGTACTTGTCTGCTTTCATTAAAAGTACAGTGGATGATCTGCCAAAATGCAAACCATTTAGCATAATAGCTTTGAAAACACAGCCCCCTCCCCGGCGGTAAAGTCTAGATCGGATATGCGGCCGGCCCGAAGTGCGATACGCACATCAATATAGCGGCATTTTTTATGACACTGTATAACAATTATTCATATTTTTGCAGTACTGTGATGGTGGGTTTAGGCTTGGTGTGGGACTAGGTGTTAACAAATACAATTTATTGGGTAATTTATTAGATAGCATAAACAATACTCAGTACAACTACTGTTTTTACGTTACTGTGACTGTTGGGTTTAGGGTTGGGGTGGGGGTAGACGTTAATAAAATACAACAAATGGGAAATTTAATAAATAAATAAATAATACTCATTAACTTCCAGCCGCAACCGTATCCATTCTAGCAACAACCCTCCTCAGCCATCCAAAGCAACACCTCCTGAAATCACGAATGCACAAATTAAAGATGACAGTAGACAACCCACTAGATCATGTCATTCACCAGTTAGAAAACTTTGAAGTACTTTATTACTACAATTCCCAACAAAAAAAACTATTATATCTAGCACATTTCATTTGAGTAACAAGCAGAATTTGTCATAATATAAAGCTTTAAATTTATATACATATAAATATATACATATAAAGCTTTAAATAATCTAGCTCCTGTTTATCTAACCAATCTTCTGTCTCGCTACAATCCAACTCGCTCTTTAAGGTCTCAAAACTCAGGGTTTCTGGTAGTACCTAGAATAGCAAAGTCGAGTAAAGGAGGTCGAGCCTTCTCATTTATAGCTCCTAAACTCTGGAATAGCCTTCCTGATAACGTCCGAGGCTCAGACACACTCTCCCAATTCAAAACTAGATTAAAGACCTATCTGTTCAGTGAAGCATACACTTAGTGCACCACTTAGCGGGCTTCCACACAGGTTTTGCATCTTGTTGATATACACTATGAACATCAGCTACGCTAATTATTTTCTTTATTCTCCATTTCCACCTGGGGATACTCTTCCCGAGGCCCTCAGACTATGCAGAGTCACTGATTCGATCCAAGACCAACGACGAGATGATCCCAAGGTTTCCAAATCCTGGACCAGGCCGTATCCTGAGCAGCTACTGTGATGGTCATGGAAGAGTGGAGAACATGAGACTGATTCCTGTGACGCTCCAGAGACAGACGAGTCTTCGCTGAGGCCAGCTTTCAGCCTCCGCCACTGAGACTGCAGCTCTGCACAAGACGTTTGGCCAGCGGAGAAATTAAAATGATCGTGCCCAACTGAGCCTGGTTTCTCTCAAGGTTTTTTTTTCTTCACTTTCGCCATTTAGTGAAGTTTTTTTTCCCTCTCTGCTGTCGCCACTGGCTTGCATGGTTCGGGATCTGTAGAGCTGCGCATCGTTGGATTTGCTCTTCAATATTTGGACTCTCAGTAGTGATTATTAAACCACACTGAACTGAGCTCAACTGAACTGAACTTAAACACTACAAACTGAACTACACTGTTCCTATTTACTGTGACCTTTTATGTGAAGCTGCTTTGACATTGTATAAGCGCTATACAAATAAAGGTGAATTGAATTGAATAATGCTCAATATATCATGCATGCAAGGATTGCTAGTCTCACTCTCTCACACGCTTTGTCCTAAAGTGACCATGGTGCTTGACCGGCAGGGGTGCAGGAATTACACTTATTACTGAGCCATAGTTACATGCTGTTTCAGAGTGAATATTAAAAGTAGCATAGTAAACAATATAGGGAGCGCGTCACAGGCTGTCATTGTTTAGAAATGACCCAATGTTAATATAACAGCATCTTCAGCTCAGTAAAGCAGGCTAGGTGGAATAGCGCTATTTACTGATGTTTTATTGTTAAACTATATATAAATATACATTATCGATGCTGTAAAAGGACCTGATGAAACTGAACATAGTCACATCAATCTTTCACCGCGAGATTTCAGTGGCTGAACAACACTTCTGTGCATATAACCCATTCACAACAACACAATCTACATCAGCTCTGTGTGACTAAAAGAGTTTTAACACAGAACTTACCTGTGTTAGCCATGGTGTCGTCCTTCCTCCAGCGTGCAAAACTAACTCTAATATTGATTCAGGATGTTTAAGAGTTTTGATTCAGCATTTGTTTCTTCCACTCTCATCTTCCTTCTCAACTCTCACTTGTGCACGCACAAATGGTGGATCTGCGCAGATGTATAAATCTACATTTGCTGACGGACAGTTTGAGCTACTTATAAGAATTATGGTAATTATTGGTCCGACAATATTTAATTGGATGAACTTTTTTTGGGTTTTATGCCTCACCCAGAATATAACAATACATATAAACACATTTAGATCATTTACTTTAATCATTGCTATTGGAATATGAAGAGACTTTCAACCAGAACAGCAAAACATGTTGAAGACAATCACCTACTGCACCTTTAATTGAGTAAATATATGATCTTTAAACCGCTGATCTAAGAGGCCATCGTTGACTTGTAAAACATGTAAACAACTTTATTATGCACCTTCTTTTCTTCAAAAAATACAAGTGACTTTATTTAAAATGTATATGCAGTCAGTGTTTGAAGGCAGCATTTTTCCTTCCAGAATAAATAAACATTTATAGACATTACACCTGCATGGTTAAATTACTAGACTGATTATGATAATTCATTTAAGTAAATTAAAATGCATAATTTTAATAAACACATTCGCACACACTTGCTTACACAGGGATTCGATTAATGCCATTTTTCCCCCTGTTACCCATATTTCCACTTCCTTTCTTCATTGACGTATGCTGGATTTACGGTAGTGTTGGGTTCATGAAGCGTTCAGTGCTCATCCACCAGTTTCCGAAAGAAAATGTCAATTGGTAAAAAGGATGACCCTTACAACAGGAGGACGGCGAGGATCCCTGCCAGAATCACCACAGCGGCTGAAAACAACAACAAGAGCAAAGATTGTTTGATTTTGATTATATATCTCATTCATTCCTTCAGCTTAGTCCCTTTATTTATAAGGGGTTGCTACAGCGGAATAAACCGCCAACTATTCCAGCATATGCTTTACGCAGAGGATGCCCTTCCAGCCGCAACCCATTATTGGGAAACACCAATACACACTCATACACTATGGCCAATTTAATTGATTAAATTTCACTATAGCGCATGTGTTTGGACTGTGAGGGAAACCCACACCAACACGGGGAGAACATGCAAACTCCACACAGAAACGCCAACTGACCCAGCCGGAGCTTAAACCAGCGACTTTCTTGCTGTGAGGCCACAGTGTTAATCACTGAGCCACCCATAAAATATATTTCTGAAATCGAAAATATATTTTATTTCAACCCAAATGTATTTCTACATGTATATTTAGGGCAGATGTGCCCAAATCTTTTCTTATGAAGGGCCAAAAACCAAACTTGATTGAGGGTGGTGAGCCAAAGCTAAATATACCGAACTGTATTACATTCAAGTGTTCATGCTAACTTCCCAATTTAATAATATTTAAAAATATAAAGAAAAAAATACTTTAATCATATTAATAATTATATATATTTTTTACATTTTATAATGTACTTCTTACAATAAAACCATAAACTCAATCTCATTTATGACACAATGGAATTCAATGTTTTTTTTACTCAATAGTAAAATATCTGTGTCGTAATAGTGTTTTTAGCAACGTGCCACACATAAATATCTCTCAACGTCTAAAAAATGTGTTTTAGGGTTTCATGACCCTTTAAAAAAATCTGATTAATTCACAACATTTAATTAAAAAATTTAAGTGGGGTTAAAGCTGTCGTCGCACTGCACTTTTCTCCCCATAGACGTCCTTTCAGACCGTGCGGCAAGTTTCACATTTTGCTGCGTTGGAAAGTTCAAGCTTGGTGAACTCTGATCTGCAAAATCGCATCGCATGATTGCATGAGACCAATCGAGGATCAAAACATGACCTCTCTGGACAGAAATTTAAAACATGGAGCAATCGCTGGCTTTTATAATGTCTAATCATCTTGTTTAATCCCTCCCCAATTTTGCAGTGCCGTACGACAGAATTTCGCATGCAACTCTAGTGTGACCGCAGCTTTATTTATAACCTAATTTCGAGAGGATCACGTGCTTATGATTGTTTCTGGCTGGTCCTGCATTATGCAATTTATGATTCACCAATCAGACGATTCCTAAGCCACTATAAATACCCTAAATTCCATATAACAGCCATCTTCGTTTTGAAGAATCCCCCCTTCCACCCCAACTCCTCCTCTTCCTCCTTTTCTAGATGTGTGGCACGGTGGCCCAGTGGTTAGCACTGTTGCCTCACAGCAAGAACGTCACTGATTTTAATCCTTACCAAGCCAGCCGACATTTCTGTGCGGAGTTTACAAGTTCTCCCCGTGCTCACGTGGGTTTCCCCCGGGTCCCTCCCACAGTCCAAAAACATGCAACTTAAGTTAACTGACTAATCTGCAACATAGACGTGCTCCTAGTAAGTAGTTATCTCTTAAGAACAATCACTATCTGTTCATTAGCTACTACAGCAGGGGAGTTCTCCAGATCTACCTGAGACTCCTTGCAACCGGGAGGGAGCCCCGGGCTCATGAGCTCAGGGCTCTCTCCCGGGACAGCATGCCAAACAAGCTTTATAGTCAATCTAAGTGTGAACTCTTGAATTTTAGTTTTGCTTTTTTGTAGCTCAGCAATTAAACAAACAAAAAGTTCTATTAAATTAGAAATGACAATCTCTTTGAGGGATTCGCCACAACCTTCCCCATCATTTGTCTCCATTTGATTGGTTGGTGGGCCAAATCAAAGGTTACCATGGGCCAACCTTGACCCGCGGGCCCTAGTTTGGGCATCTCTGATTTAGGTTTAGACAATTTCCAATCTTACAGTAGAATTTGATCAAAGTATCCATTATTTAAAATCTGTTAGTGTGTATATAATTAAAATAATGATTATAATTGATCATTTTAGTAATAATAATAATAATAATAATAATAATAATAATAATAATACGTAACAGATATGCATCTTATGTATCATCAAAAACAGTTGATTATGAGCAAAACAGTAAAATGTTTAGCAAGAATTCGGTAACAAAATTGTTTGGTGTGTGCCGGCCTTTAGTCTCCTTCCCTGTGTACTGCCATACAGGCATTAGCATTAGCCGTGATTGATTTGACAGGCTTTCCTTTAACCGTTTCCTCACGGTGTTTGATAAATGAGGTGTGTGTAATGTAAATGCGTGTTCACCTTGAGATGCCGCGTTCTGCAGTGCTGCACGGCTCGCTGTGGTTGCAGGTTTTGCTGTTGCAGCAGTGGTCGCGGTGCTGTTGGTGCTGACTGTAGATGACTGCGGTGTTATTATCACCACGTTTGAGCTGTTAACATTGGTCAGATCCACTGATGAATTCGTGTTCATTTGAGTGAACGGAGCGCCCATAGTGCCTGTGGGGGTGAAAACAATGGAAACTTTGTAATTTTGGCTACAAATGAAGATCTACTTGGATCTAGGACCAGATCATGCAAGGGGTAGAAACCAGAAACATGCAAGGGGTGGAAATGATTGCCAGTTATTGTTAACTCAAATGACCACTCGTTACAACCGAGGTCTGCAGAAGAGCATCTCTGAACACACAACACGTCCAACCTTGAGGCGGATGGGCTACAGCAGCAGAAGACCACACCGGGTGCCGCTCCTGTCAGCTAAGAACAGGAAGCTGAGGCTACAATTCACACAGGCTCACCAAAACTGGACAATAGAAGATTGGAGAAACGTTGCCTGGTCTGATGAGTCTCCATTTCTGCTGACACATTCGGATGCTCGGCTCACAATTTGGCCTCAACAACATGAAAGCATGGATCCATCCTGCCTTGTATCAGCGTTTCAGGCTGGTGGTGGTGTAATGGGGTGGGGTAGATTTTCTTGGCACACTTTTGGCCCATTTGCACCTGTTGGTGTCAACGCCACAGCCTACCTGAGTATTGTTGCTGACCATGTCCATCCCTTTATGACCACAATGTCTCCTTCTTCTGATGGCTACTTCCAGCAGGATAACGCTTCATGTCATAAAGCACCAATCATCTCAGACTGGTTTCTTGAACAAGATAATGAGTTCACTGTACTCAAATGGCCTTCACAGTCACCAGAGCTCAATCCAATAGAGCACCTTTGGGATGTGGTGGAACGGGAGATTGGCATCATGGATGTGCAGCCGACAAATCTGCAGCAACTGTGTGATGCTATCATGTCAATATGGAGCAAAATCTCTGAGGAATATTTCCAGTAGCTTGTTGAATCTACGCCACGAAGGCAGTTCTGGAGGCAAAATGGGTCTAACCTGGTACTAGTGAAGTGGCCGGTAAATGTGTATATATATATATATATATATATATATATATATATATATATATATATATATGATTATGTTTATTTATGTATAACCGTGAACCTGTGAGATGCAACATTTAGTTCCACTATATGTTCATACATGTAGCAGAATGACAATAAAGCTTTACAAGAATAAAAAAGTACTACTAAAAGAGATCTTAATTGTGCTAATTAAAGAGCTGAAACGCATTTGAAATTGAAAATGGAAAAACTATACAGGCATTATATTATAGAGAAATGTTTTTAAATACACATTTATTGTGCATTATTATATGTTAAATTCATACAAAACAGTAGCCTCTGAAATCCTAATCTAGGCCTGTTTGGCTCAGTGTTGCGCTCACCGTTTGTGTAGTTTCCGGTGAAGTAGTAGAGGTATGTGTTTGTGTTTGCTGCTCGAGTGTTGCTGCTCAGACCTGCAGCTGTGAAAATACACTGAATCTTTGTGCTGTTCACCAAACCACTGATCGATCCAGGGGAAAACTGCAAAACAACAGATCACATCACTGATAGAAACTAGGAGGCAATATAAATTCAGTGGTGTACAGAAATAAATTGCAAATACTCAAATGACTGTAGCTGGGTAGTTTTTCTAACTGTAATTAACTAAGTAGTACTTTTACTTTCCATTTTAGTACATTTTAGTGCAGTACATTTGCTCCACTGTTTCCTTCAACCCGCAGTCACTACTTTATTTTCTCTTGTCTATGGCGATTGGCTGAGTAGAAAAATCAGTCCTGTGATTCCTGTCCAATCAAATCGCACATAGAAAGTAAATCGCACCATACTGAACAACCTCAAGACATGGGCGCTTTATAAATGCAGCAAAGATGACCAGAATCTTCACACACAATGACCCAGAGACTGTTTAGACTAGGGGTTCCAAAACTGTTCAGCCCTGTGACCCCTAAAATAACAATGCCAAATTGCTCAGAGGTGGTTATATGGTAAATATAAAAACATTGTGCACACAACAGTAGGCCTATATTAACATGAGCATATTGACAACACAAAAAAAAAAAAATCCAACAATCTAACAACTATATCAGTTGAATAGACATTTATTAGTTTCTTTAATTGAATATTAAGTTCAACTAAAGAGACTGGTGGGCACAATGTTTTCAGCAGAAGTCTATTCTTGGTTTAATTTTTGAAACCGCCAATCAGAGATCATTCTCAGTATTCAGTTGTGGCCGTATTCATTTTTAATGTATCTGATTGGCATAAAGGTGTCAGAAAGTTTAACCTGGTACTCAATCTGCTGCAGCTGACGCTATTGCTGTTCTCATAGGGCATTTGGCTGTGTTTCATAGGACATACAAGGCTGATGGCTTTTCATTTGCTTGTTGTATTTTTATACTATTAAAAACTACTATTGATTGATTTTATTTGACAATTCTAACAAAAATATACAAACAAGTCCAGTTAGACCAATTCATACATTATTTCAAAAACATACAAAAAAAGCCACGGGCTTATTTCCATTGTGGTCCTCGATATCCTTTAAAAATGAACGAGCAAATCATAAATGGAGTGCAAACATCATCAGCTCAGCACAATGAAATCCTCAACTTCAACTATAAAACTACCACTTTTTAATTCCCCTTTTAAAAACACTCAATTTGAATCTCTTTAAAAATCGTGGGCGAAACATTCCAAGCAGCAGAGCTCGTACACAAAAAAAAGAGTTTCCACCTGATTCACTCTTAAATCTATATGGGTAGACATCCCTGCTACACGCTCTTGTAGAATGACAGTGTACCTCACTAACTAAAACATCATAATTCAGAAAATATTTTGGGACCATTTTCTTTAAAATCTTAAACACCATCACTAATTTTAGAAATGTTACCCTATTCTTAACTTTTAAAATATTACTTTGACTATAATGTTCATTATTTACATGTGTCAGTGGAGATACTTTCATAACAGTTCTACACAACTTATTTTGGGCCGTCTGCAATTTATTTTTAATTTTTTTAGAACTACCGCTGTACCAAAAAGCTGCAGCATAGTCAAATTATGGCTGCACTAATGCAATTGGGTATCTAGCTCTGCCTGTCTTGCTAAAAACCTCATTTTATAACAAGTTTTTGAATGGACTATAAGAGCCATCTTTTCACCTGTCTATCTAAAACGCAACTCAAATATTTCACCTCTTGTTTTGGAGTAATAATATGATCCCCTACTTTTATCTCTGACCCGACACATTTTCTTAGTTTCCCAGCTGAACCAAATAAAATAAATTCAGTTTTACCCAAAGGTAAGGACAATTTATTAAGGCAAAACCATTCAGAGACTTCCTCAATTTGTTTACTCATTTCATTTTCAATAAATTCCCTCCTCTCATGAGACACGATTATTGCTGCATCATCCGCATATAACAAAAGTTTATTTGAACAAGCCATTTTCAAATGGCTTTTAGTAGTTTAACTGTGGGTTATGGTTAAATATTGTAGGTCTAATAGTTTATTAAAATTTATTTGACTTTTAGAAATGACCAAGCGACCCCCTGTCATTGTCCTGCGGACCTCCACTTTGTGAACCACTGTTTATACTGCATGTCACTGATGAGAAAATGAAGTAGGTCGACTGTATGATGACTGAAATCTTCAAATGGCCTTAAACAATCATTAAATGCACATCTTTTTATTAACAATCATTAAATGCACATCTCTCCTACTTGGGGTGACCAATCCCTTAACACACTCATACAAACAAATCTACTTTTAAACGTTCTGTCTCTCGAGCATCCGCCTGGTGTTTGTAGCTTTAGCCTGCTAGCACCGCTGGTCAGCTAAAGCTACCGACCTCTTTCATTCACTTGTTTTCTCACTTACTGGCTTTGCTCTTCATCTTGTACAATGTCGCTTGCGTGTCTGTCCTTGAGTGCAGGAGAACCATCGATGGAGGCGCTGGAGCTGGAAGCAGTGGAGTCCCAGATTCGCTCCCTCGAGACGAAGCGAGCAGGGCTCAGGGCTAAGCTCTTAACCCGTACTCGCTCGTCTGAGGTAAGTGTTCGATACAACGACAATTCTCCTTCTTCCTCAACCCCGCGTGCTTCTCTGTCCAGGCCCTCGTTCACGCCGACACCCGGATACCACGGCCCCTGGGTGCAGCCACGTAAGGTGCTTATCGGGTCCTGGGGCAGAACGTCTCCTCCTCCGGTGTTTGAGATCCCCACGTAGAACCGCTTCGCCCCTCTCCGCGAGACGGGTCGCGATGTGGCCATCATTGGCGACTCAATCGTGCGCCACGTCCGCTCCGCTTTCTCCAAAGGTAACAAAGTATGCACTCTCTGCTTCCCTGGTGCCCGAGTTAAGAATATTTCTGCACAGATACCCACTATCCTGAGCGCTGCCGAAAGCCTCGGTGCCGTCGTCCTACACGAAGGGACGAACGACACCGGGCTCAGGCAGACGGAGATCCTGAAGAAGGACTTCAGGAGCCTGATTGAGACGGTTCGACGCACCTCGCCCGCCACGCAGATCATCGTTTCTGGACCGCTTCCTACCTACCGCCGAGGAAATGAAAGGTTCAGTAGACTTTTTGCTCTGAATAAATGGCTATTAACATGGTGTGAAGAACAGAAATTGCTCTTTGCCAATAACTGGAATCTTTTCTGGGAGCGTCCTAGGCTTTTCCGCGCTGACGGGCTGCACCCCAGTCGAGCTGGAGCTGAACTCCTGTCGGACAACATCTCCAGAACACTTCGCTCTATCTGACTAGTAAGTAAAAATTCACAAAATTCACAATTTAGCCATACAGACTAATATTCATCCCACATAAATATCAGTAATGCATATCTGGCTAACCACATAGAGACTGTGTCTGTTCCTCGTATTATTAGATCAAGAAATAAACGTACTGTGTGCTCAAGAAAGAATTAAACCAGAAAAACCACTAAAAAGTGAAAATACAAATTTCATGAAGCTTGGTCTCCTAAACATCAGGTCACTAGCACCTAAAGCACTTATCATAAATGAAATAATAACAGATAACAATCTTAATGCACTCTGTCTCACTGAAACCTGGCTGAAACAAAATGACTATATTAGTTTAAATGAGGCAACTCCTCCAGGATTCTTATATAAGCATGAGGCTCGTCAAACTGGTCGTGGTGGTGGAGTCGCATCAATCTTTAGTGATATTCTTAATGTTAATCAGAGAAACGGAATTATGTTTAGCTCCTTTGAAGTACTAGCGCTTAATGTTGTCCTTCCAAACACTATGCAAAAACCTATGTTATCTCTCGCTCTAATCACCATATATAGACCCCCAGGACCCTATGTCAATTTTCTAAAATAATTTTCTGATTTTATCTCTGACTTACTAGTTAAAACTGATAAAATACTAATTGTAGGAGACTTTAACATCCACATAGATGACGCTAACGACACATTAGGGCTCGCGTTTACGGACTTGCTGGTCTCACTAGGAATAAAGCAAAATGTTATTGGTCCAACTCATCGCCTAAAGCATACACTAGATCTAATTCTGTCTTATGGAATTGAGGTCACTAATGTAGACATTATACCACAAAGTGATGATATTACAGACCACTACCTCTTACTATATAAGCTGTGTTTACCTGAAATTAGCAGATCTGCTCCGATATATCGCCCTAGTAGAACTATTGTTCCATCCACTAAAGATGAATTTATAAATAACTTACCTGATCTTTCTCTACTTCGAAATGCACCCGCAAACGCAAATGACCTTGATGTAGTAACCAGCAGTATGGATGCCATCTTTACTAGCACTCTAAATACTGTGGCACCCATCAAACTAAAAAAGGCTAGAGAGAATAAAACTACACCGTGGTATAATAGTCATACCCGCGCTCTCAAAACAGCAACCCGTGCCCTGGAACGTAAATGGAAAAAAACTAATTTAGAAGTTTTTAGAATTGCATACAAAGACAGTATGTCCAGCTATAGGAGGGCTTTAAAATCTGCCAGGGCTGAGCACCTTCTCAAACTGATAGAAAATAATCAAAACAATCCTAGATTCTTATTTAACACCATTGCTAAATTAACAAATAATCGGTCATCTTTGAAACAAAACGTTGTACCGCAAATTAGTAGTGATGAATTTTTTTCAGTGATGTGATCATGTCATGTATGGAGGCGGTGAAAAGAGTCTTACAGTGTTATCCTGAGCCAGAACGGTGTTGTTCAGCGAGGCACGGATGAACTTCACCACACCGTTGTTGTTTGCACAAGAATAGATGGTGTCACAATAACCCTATGAGGAGGAAAGGTAGATCAGTCTGAGAACCCAAACATTTGATGCTTTGAACATTCATTCGGTGACACTTTAGAACAGGGCTGCCCAAAGTGTTTCCTATAAAGGGCCCAAAACCAAACTTGATTGAGGGCTGTGTGCCAAATATACACCAAACTGTATTACAATAAATTTGCCAAGGGGAATTTCCTAAAAACGTTTCTTTAAATCATATTAACTAACGCAGTATCATTTTTAACATTTTATACTGAACTTTCATTCATTCAATCATTTTCTTTTCAGCTTAGTCCCTTTATTAATCCAGGGTCGCCACAGTGGAATGAACCGCCAACCTATCCAGCATATGTTTTACGCAGCGGATGCCCTTCCAGCCGCAACCCATCTCTGGGAAACATCCTTGCACACTCACTCACACTCATACGCTACTGATAATTTAGCTTACCCAATTCACCTGTACCGCATGTCTTTGAACTGTGGGGGAAACTTGAGCATCTGGAGGAAACCCACGCGAACGCAGGGAGAACATGCAAACTCCACACAGAAACACCAACTGACCCAGCTGAGGCTCGAACCAGCAACGTTCTTGCTGTGAGGCGACAGCACTACCTACTGCGCCACTGCGTCGCCTATACTTAACTTATTACAGTAAAAACATAAACAATACCATTTATAACACAATTGAGTTCAATGCAATCTATCTGTCAAGTGACAGCTTTTACATTTTAAAAGTCTGATTCATTTACAACATTTAATTGAATCATTTAATTTCATTTTTTTTAACAATAAAACAATAAAACAAAGAAATATGTTAAATACGAAATGACGATCACTGTCATAGGCATTCGCCCCAACCACCTCCCCATCATTCTCCCTCTGTTTTCTGATGGGATGGTGGGCCAAATCGAGGGTTACCATGGGCCAACTTTCGCCCCCGGGCCCTACTTTGGTCATCTCTGCTTTAAAATAATGATCTATTACTAATGTATTTACTAACATTAGCTAAGTATCAGTTAACTCAAAGCATCTACTTCAACATTTACTAATGCATTATAAAACCCAATGTTGTGTTTGTTAATATTAGTTAATGCACTGTGAGTTAACATAAACGTTAATTAACTTAATGTAATGTAATGTGTAATTCTATAGCGCATTTATTGTGTATGTCCATACACCCAAAGCGCTTCACAATCTCTCCACACCACCACCAATGTGCAGCTCCACTTGGATGATGTGACGGCAGCCACAGGACAATGGCTCCAGTGCAATTACCACACACCAGCTATAGGTGGAGGCCATGATAGGTATGGGCTGATGGAAGGAATTTGGCCAGGACACCGGGGTTACGTCCCTACTCTTTACCAGAAGGGCCATGGAATTTTTAATGACCACAAATAATAAAAATAATAATAATTTCTTACAATTATATAGCGCTTTTCTAGACACTGAAAGCGCTTTACACAACAGGGGGAATCTCCTCATCCACCACCAGTGTGCAGCATCCACCTGAATAACACCACACACCAGCTGATTGGTGGAGAGGAGACAGAGTGATGAAGCCAATTATGGTATGCGGATGGTTAGGAGGCCATGATAGACAGAGGCCAGTGGGTAAATTTGGCCAGGATGCCAGGGTTAAACCCCTACTCTTTTTCGAAGGACATCCTGGGATTTTTAATGACCACAGAGAGTCAGGACCTCGGTTTAACATCTTTACTGAAAGACAGAGTGCACTGAGCAGTATAGAGTCCCCTTCACTATACTGGGGCTTTAGGACCCACACAGACCACAGGTTAAGCGCCCCCTGCTGGCCTCACTAACACCCCTTCCAACAGCAACCTAGCTTTCCCATGTGGATTCCCATCCAGGTACTGACCAGGCGCAGCCCTGCTCAGCTTCAGTGGGCGAATATGTAAGAGTTGCAGAGAGCTAGCTACTGGATAAAGAGTCAGGACCTCGGTTTAACATCACATCCCACAGACGAAAACTTGATGAAATATTTTAATGAATGATTAAATACCGTAATAAACGCATTACTAAATGTTTGTTCGCGTTAGTACTTTAACTAACATTAACTAACAGACCATTATAGAAGTAAATGTGATCTTTTTCAGACCTGCTGGTTGTTGCTTGAGAGTCCGACTGCGATATAACCACTGGAGGCGCCACTGAGCTCGAAGGTGAGATTGTTTGTGTTGTTGCTCACTGGTCTTGTAGAGACAAAATAACATCCGTTGGAGTTAGACGGATCACAGTTAGCTGGAGTGGAAAAACAGGCTCTGTCCTTCATACAGCTGCTCCTGTTGATGGTTCCCTGCAATAGCACAGAGAATATAAGCCCCCAAATGACCAATACATCCTAATGGAAGATGGCCCAAAACACTCTAGAAACATTTAAATGCAGTTTTAATGGATCAAATTTGAATGTTTGTAGTGGTTTTGGTGGTATTTGTAGTGTAAACTAAGATTCTCTCCTGTGATAGTATTGTTGTTTTTCTAACAAAGACCTGCTTGCACGACAAACACTGAAAATTGAGCCAAACACTGAAAATTGTGTATGTGTTTTGCCTGTTTGTTTACACAGCAATGACATTTTAGTGACTGAATGTCTTTGAAAATCATAAATGATATATTATAAATTGATCACTGAAAATGATATAGTACATGTTAAGGAAACCGTGGATTAAAGGCAGGTGCACAAAAATGGCAGAATGTGCGCTAGTGTTGTTGTTGCTCATGTTAATGCTAACACTACATCAGCAAAGTGGGGATTACCTTCACATTACAACCAAGAGCGAAGCTGCATCTTACACACACGGCAAACTCTACATACACCAGCACCGAGTGTACTTCCCTATACAGTAGGTACTGTTTAATTAGACATTTCACATCGCCACTTTCCCTACAGGTACTGTTTAACACATTAACAAGGTGACATTTTGAAAATGTTCCAGTGTAAATGTGAAACTTTTTTTAAAAAGCTAAAGAGAAAAACATTGTTGTCATGTAAACATAGCCTTAAGCCTTTAAGCCTTAGGTCATGTCCACACGTACACAGGTATTTTTGTAAAGTTTTCTCCGCTTTTGTTTGTTAAAAAAATCTTTGGACATGCCAAACCAGCCAAATCTGAGACTATGGTCATAAGCAAAAAACATGTCCAACACTCAATAAAGCTGGACAACATTGTCTTGAAGCAATTGGCAGAGCTCAAATATCTTGGAACAGTGTTAAGTAAGGATGAGAAACTCGATCAGGAGCGCAACATGAGGGTCACCACATTTGGCAGTTCATATCACACTTTAAACAGAGCCTTTCTAGGAAAGAGAGAAATCTCCACCAGAACAAAGCTAGCTGTTTTTAACTCCACCTATGTGCTATGGGTGTGAGTCTTGGGCACTTACTAGCAGCAGGAACAAAAGATTGCAGGCAATAGAGATGCAGTACCTTAGACGAGTCATTGCCAAAACTCGTAGAGACCAAGTAAGCAACTAGACCATCAGGACAAACCTGAACCACTGACTGAAATAATAAGATGAGGTGGTTCGGTCATATCAGGATGAAAAACCACAGGGTTTCAAAGCAGATGCCAGAGACAAGAACCGAAGGAAGACGTCTAAGAGGCAGGCCTCGAATGAAATGGTTGGACTCACTTAACCCAGCATTCCAAAAGAGAGGAGTAGATCCAAACTGCGCCAGAACAGTGGCTGCAGATAGGAAAAGGTGGCCAAAGCTTTGTTTAGCCTCTACACCGCAAGGTAGAAGATGCCAGGAATCAGTAAGTAAGCAAGCAAACCAACAGGTGGAGGAAAATAGTTCACACCACACAGGAAATTAAGTATATTTCACGAGTAAGTCAATGCAAAAGTGAGAACAGAGTAGGGATCCCACAGTTGAACAATGGGAATATGCAATACATTAGCAGTGAATGTGAAGAATTTTGCCTTATTCACATCTACCGTGTGTTGGCCAATTAGAAAGGAGAAAACAGCGCACGCTAATGTCATGAAGTGAAAACTCCGGTTGTAGTGTCAACACGACCACACTGTACCCAGAGTTTTGGAAGATCTTTACCCTGGCCAGAGTTTTCAGAAAGTTGCGGTTTTAGCTTCATTTGCGGTTTCATTTTCATGTGAACAAACAGCCAAACCGCGGTTTTGAAAATACCCATGTTTATGTGGACAGGGCCTTAAACTTAGAGCCACAGTTCCCACTAAGCTCCAACACACTTGCTTCTAGGTTTCAATCAATCCGAAAGGATTTAGGTTAATTTAAAAAAGATTGAAGCCCTCAGGACTGGAGGCCATCCTAATCTGGAAAACAACAAGCTCATGGTTAGTTCACACTTACGTTTGTTGTAGCGGTGTTTGCTGTACCACTGTTAGAGCTCTGAGTGCTGTTTGAAGCAGTGGCACTTGATGATGTAGTTGTGTTTGATGAAGCAGTGGCATTTGATGCTGTAGTGCTGTTTGAAGCTGTTGTATTTGATGATGCATTGCTGGTTGATGCTGTTGTGTTTGATGATGCAGTGGCATTTGAAGATGCATTGGCATTTGAAGCTGTTGTATTTGATGATGCATTGGTGTTTGATGCTGTTGTGTTTGATGATGCAGTGGCATTTGAAGATGTATTGGCATTTGATGATGTTGTGTTTGAAGATGCATTGGCATTTGATGATGTTGTGTTTGAAGATGCATTGGCATTTGATGATGTTGTGTTTGAAGATGCATTGGCATTTGATGATGTTGTGTTTGATGCTGCAGTGGGGTTTGATGCTGTTGTGTTGGATGCTGCAATGGCGTTTGATGCTGTTGTATTTGATGAAGCAGTGGAAACTGATGCAGTTGGATTTGATGCTGTAGTGTTTGGGGCTCCAGTGGTGGTCGATGTGGTATTTGATGCAGTCACGTTTGATATCACTGAAGCATCTGTGCTGTTAGGGTTGCTTAAGTTCACCGTTCCATTTGTGGCCAATTCAGTAACTGGAGCACCCAGAGTACCTACAAACAGGATAAAGAATTGTTAAATCTGCTGAAACGAAACAAATTTGTCTGTTATTGATGTATGTGTGCACTCACCGTTTGAGATGCTGCCCGTCACAACGGATACAACAGGGTCTGTGGTTGTAGGTGTGTTTGCTGCACGGGCAACCCTGCTGCTGGTCAGACCTGCTGCGGTGAAAATGCACTGAATCTTTTTTCCAATCACTGAGCCACTGAAACTTCCAGGAACAAACTGCAACATGATATAAGTGATGTTGGTAGATGCTATACTGCAAAGAACAACATCTAAGGTTGAATATACAGTGCTGTGAGGCAGCAAAATTGAATTTGCTCTTAAACATTAGTGCATTATGCTACATACTCCAAAAGAAGCAATCTATTGAGAGCTGTATGCATTATAGTAGAATTGGACAGTCCTAAATGCATTCTCTGCTTTTATACACGGTAACACTTAATTTTGATGGTCCATTTGAATATTAGTAGGCTGTCTGCTTAATATCTGCCGGTACTGCTCCTTCAACATAAGACACTTTGCAAGTACATGTCAACTTATACTAACCCCAAACCTAACAGTCTACTTATAATCTAATGAGAATTCAAGAATTCACACTTAGCTCATGATTTATACAATCGCTTGTTTGGCATGCTGTCCCGGGAGAGAGCCCTGAGCTAAAGGGATCCTTTGACCCAGAGCCCTTTCGCAGGGTGAGGGGAGATTGAGCTCAGAGCAATCTCAAAACTAAGGTGAGTTTCTTAAGAATAAGACATTAGAAAAAAGATTTAGGCTTATTTTATCTATATGTAGCAGAGTGGTAAGTTGGGAAAAGTAATACTGAATTAAAGCGGACTACGCCACCCTGATCACAGGGAATTTGACACAAGTTCTTGGTGTAAGGAACAGGCATGAGACATGAATACCAAAAATACAAAACTTTATTTTCCTTAATCCAATATAAAAATCTCTTGGAAACGCAGTCTCCAATAATAGCAGCAGCCACAAACCAGACAATAGACAAAGGGAGTTAGAGGCTTACCAGTGGCAGGTAAACTAGTCACATAGCACCAACTCCACAAAAATGCAAATGAGCTTACCGCAAGTGCACCACACACACACACACACACACACACGCACACACGCACACACACACTGTCGTATCCCACCACCGCACACGAGGGACAACTAGTGGCCTGCCTGGAAGCCTCGACTCCTACAAAACAAAAAAAACAATTATACACGATCACAATCTCCCACAAAATGCAGCAATCCCCAACAAATATATTCATAAAAATATCTCCTTACAGAGGAGAAAACTCAATAATAATAATAATAATAATAATAATAATAATAATAATCAACAATTTGAACTTAAGCAAAAGAATAAACCTCCCGCAGGAAGTACAAATAAAACAAAACTATAGATTAGACACAAATGATGAAAAACAAACACCAAAAGACACACTGTATTAGCTGCTACACCCATATGGGTACCCAATTTACTGAATCTGTGTGTAAAGTTTCAATGAAGGCAAATAGCGCCAGTGATTTACAGCGCAGTCGTTGGAATCTTCATGTTAAAGTTCACACATTAACCTGGTATCAGAGAAAGCACGCATCAAAATAGTCAACAGACTTTAAAAGCAGCATAATCAAAAGCAGCAGTATCACAATTGTTGCTCCATCAGTCCGCCCACACTCAGTTATCCTTCCTAAAAAAGGATAAGATGTTAAACGTTGATAAAAAGCGATCGGCACACAATTATTTAAAATCGTACATACCTTTAGCTTGCGAACCACTGTGTAAACATACACCCACGGACGCATTGAGTACAAT
Source organism: Danio aesculapii (assembly GCF_903798145.1). Lineage (NCBI taxonomy): Eukaryota > Metazoa > Chordata > Actinopteri > Cypriniformes > Danionidae > Danio > Danio aesculapii. The sequence goes on from NC_079441.1 coordinate 2,106,538, forward strand.
AAGCCCAGGAATAAAAAGCGATCCTGCCGGGGAGACAGTGACAACAACAGGCTACAGCCAATCTTCTCCCCAGACGCTAGGAAGTTAAATACAGCCAGTTAAGAACAGCTACATAACCAGATGCTAAAGGGAAACACAAAAATCGCTACCTGCAGGAACGGAAGGGGCAGAGGCGGAACCAGCGGGACTCCGGTAGTGACGCACAAGCGGTGCTTCAATACACACACACACACACCCAAATCCTCCCTTATATACACACCCAAGAGTTATATGATTGGATAATAGAAAAAAACGCGATGACACCAGGTGAGCCCACTACGTGAAGTTTAGTTATAAACAAATTTCGAGAGGATTATCCGCATTATCCAATTCTCAATGCACCAATCAGACGACTCCTAAGCTACTACAAATACCCTGGGTTACGTACCACCGCTATCTTCGTTTTGAAGAATCCCCCCATCCACCTCTAGTCCTCCTTCTTCCTAGATGGGTGACATGGTGGCCCAGTGCTTAGCACTGTTGCCTCACAGCAAGAATGTCTCTGGTTCTAGGCTTTACAAAACCAGCAGACGTTTCTGTGCGGAGTTTGCATTTTCTCCCCGTGCTCACGAGGGTTTCCCGGTTTCCTCCCACCGTCCAAAAAACATGCAACATAAGTTAATTGACTAATCCAAACCGGCACTATAGACATGCTCCTAGTAAATGGTTATCTCTCAAGAGCAATCACTGGCTGTTCTTGATTATTACAGCGGGGGAGTTCTCGAGATCTACCTGAGCTCAAACTCCCTTCTCGCCTTGCAATGGGAGGGAGCCCCGGGCTCGAGGATCTTATGAGCTCAGGGCTCTCTCCCGGGACAGCATGCCAAACAAGCTTATAATTAATCATCAGCTAAGTGTGAACTCTTGAAATATAATATAGAGCATATTTGGACAGTGGGAGGAAACCAGGGGACCCCGGGGGAAACCTACGCGGACACAAGGAGAACATGCAAACTCCCCACAGAAATACCAGATGGCCTAGCGAGGACGCCATTGGTATTCTTGCTGTGAGGCAGCAGGGGTAGTCACTGGGTCACCCTGTCGCCTATTCTGGATAAAGTTGGAAGAAGGGAAGGAGGGGGTTCCTTCCAGACTAAGATAGTTGTAGAATGTAAATGAGGATTTATAGTGACTTGGGATCCTTTGATTGGAGGCTTGTGATTAGCTAAAGTGGGCCAGCTGGGTCAATCATGAGCACGTGCTCCTCTCGAAATTAGTTTAATATTAAACTTCATTTAGTTGGCACAGTAGATGCAATGTAACTTAAATTCAACAAACGGACCATCAAAATAAAGTGTGACCTTATATACTACCTTATTGTATGTTTGTTTGTTTGTTTACACATTATTGTCTTGGACTCTAGGCTCACATTTGCATACCCCAAATAGATAATTTGTATTAGTTACAGTTGTCCCTTTTGCTAACAATGTCATTGTATTTTCTTAAATTAAAATGACGTCTGAAAAAAAGTGCCTTACTGTGTTATCCTGAGTCAGTATTTGGTTGTTCATTGTGGAACGGATTAGCTTCAGTAAACCATTAAAGTTGGCGCAGGAATAGACTGTGGCACCTTGACCCTGAGGATGTGAACAGTAACCAGAGAAACAATAAGTGACGTTTAAAAATATGATGGTTAAGTATTAAAGTGTCTTGACAGAAACATATGATTAATAACATGGTTAATAAACTGATCTCTTACGCTGTTGTCGGGGGCAAGGGCAGCTCCGATGTAACCAGCTGTCTCACCACTGAGCTCAAAGGTAAATTATTTGTACTTCCGCTCACCGCTCTTGTAGACATGAAATAACAGGTACTCTGTGCACCGGGATTACAGGTAGGTGGAGCAGAGAAACAAGCCCTATCCACTCTACAGTTATCCCTGTTGGTGATTCCCTGAAATTAAATAAAAAAGCATAAGAAGCATCACAATCACATACCTATGCACTATTCAATGGCATTTTGTAATATAAGTAGTGTAAGTAGTGCGTTTACACCAAAATAAATAAATGCACTTGAAATAACTTAATGATGCACTTCTTCAACCACTACACAGAAGTGTGGAATGTTGGTACTCCATGTCAGTTCGGTCATTTGTTTCCTTAATTTGACAACTATTAAACATTGACTATGAAACAGCTTGAATTTCAAAAAAACATCAGTGTTCCATTTGGAATGGGACTAAACTCATACACTACATATTTGAGTGCATAGCGTATACTGTGTCATTTGGGACACAGTCAAGACTGTTATTTCCATTTTTATAGAAGGAAAAGAGCTTACTTGTGATGGGATATTATTGTTGCCATTGGAATTAGATCCTGATGATGTGAGAATGTTTGTCACAGTGACGGGAACCTTCTGGGTGGGCATTGTGGTTATATTGGGAAGAAGTGTCTGGGGCAGGTTGGTGGTTATGTTAGGGGGAAGTGTCTGGGTCTGCTTGGTGGTAATGTTGGGGGGAAGTGTCTGGGTCTGGTTGGTGACTATGATGGGGGGAAGTATTTGGGTCTGGTTGGTGGTTATGTTGGTAGGGCGTGTGTTTGTGGTTATGTTGGGGGGAAATGTCTGGGTCTGGTTGGTGGTTATGTTGGTAGGGCGTGTGTTTGTGGTTATGTTGGGGGGAGGTGTCTGGGTCTGGTTGGTGGTTATGTTGGGGGGAGGTGTCTGAGTCTGATTGTTGGTTATGTTGGGAGGGCGTATGTTGGTGGTTATGTTGGGGGGAAGTGTCTGGGTCTGGTTGGTGGTTATGTTGGTAGGGCGTGTGTTTGTGGTTATGTTGGGGGGAAATGTCTGGGTCTGGTTGGTGGTTATGTTGGGGGGAAGTGTCTGAGTCTGATTGTTGGTTATGTTGGGAGGGCGTATGTTGGTGGTTAAGTTAGGGGGAGGTGTCTGGGTCTGGTTGGTGGTTATGTTGGTAGGGCGTGTGTTTGTGGTTAAGTTAGGGGGAGGTGTCTGGGTCTGGTTGGTGGTTATGTTGGGGGGAGGTGTCTGGGTCTGGTTGGTGGTTATGATGGTAGGGCGTGTGTTTGTGGTTAAGTTAGGGGGAGGTGTCTGGGTCTGGTTGGTGGTTATGTTGGGGGGAGGTGTCTGAGTCTGATTGTTGGTTATGTTGGGAGGGCGTATGTTGGTTGTTAAGTTGGGGGGAGGTGTCTGGGTCTGGTTGGTGGCTATGATGGGGGGAAGTGTCTGGGTCTGGTTGGTGGTTATGTTGGTAGGGCGTGTGTTTGTGGTTAAGTTAGGGGGAGGTGTCTGGGTCTGGTTGGTGGTTATGTTGGGGGGAGGTGTCTGAGTCTGATTGTTGGTTATGTTGGGAGGGCGTATGTTGGTTGTTAAGTTGGGGGGAGTTGTCTGGGTCTGGTTGGTGGTTATGTTGGGAGAAAGAGTCTGGGGTTGGTTGGTGGTTATGTTGGCAGGGCGTATGTTGGTTGTTACATTGGGGGGAAGTGTCTGGGTCTGGTTGGTGGTTATATTAGGAGGAAGAGTCTGGGGCAGGTTGGTGGTTATATTGGGAGGAAAAGTCAGAGGCAGGCTGGTGGTTATGTTAGAGGGACCCACCTGGTTCGGGTTGATAGTCATGTTGTTAGGTTGCGTCTGATTGTTAGCTTGCGTCTGACTCGGGTTTGTGGTCAAGTTGTTAGGTTGCGTCTGGTTGTTAGGTTGCGTCTGATTCGGGTTAGTGGTGAAGTTGTTAGGTTGCGTCTGGTTGTTAGGTTGCGTCTGGTTCAGGATGGTGGTCATGTTGTTAGGTTGTGTCTGGGTCAGATTTGTGGTCATGTTAGAAGAAATTGAGCTGTTGGTTGCTGTTGAGTTCTGGACTCCAATCATCATAAATGCTATACCAAATATAGCAACATAGGTCCATTTATAGCTCTCCATTTATCTGTTTTAGCTCCGTTTTTGCAATCTGTAATGTAAAATGAAGATTTCAGTTTATATAATTAAAACAATTGTAAACCATTTTAAAAATAAAAAACCAATAATGTCACCTAAAAAAATATCTGAAAACACTATTTAATTGTATTTGATCATTACTGTGCTTTTGTGGCTGATTCACTGAGAGATTTTTTTTATCCGCAAGGAAAACATGTTTTATTAAGTATGTTTTATTAAGTAATGTTTTGTTTCATCCTGAGGGTTCATCCTGTTTTTGTTTCATCCTGAGGGTTCATCCTGTTTTGTTTCATCCTGAGGGTTCATTCTGAGGGTTTCTATATTTGTTGTAGGTGTGGCTGTAATTAGTGTGACACCGGGTAAAGCTTCCCACTGTGAGCCAGCGCTCAGTTGCGTGGTGTATGCAGGTGGAGAAGCAGGGGTAAAGGTTCGGCAGGGACTGGGTCTGGAAGTAAAAAAAAAAAAATAGGAGGCCTGGCTCCCCCCGGGGAGGCTAGCCCGCAGCTGCAAGAACCTCCGGAACCAGCTGTATTCTTCCTTGTTGAGAGACAACTGGGCCGCGCCGAAGGCTCTGTTTGTCTTATGCGTGGTGATCTGGAAAAACAGAGAGAAGATGAGTGAGTGCCCACCAATGGTGGCCCCCACCCGCAAAGTTCCACTTACATTAATGACATAGGCGGACTCGTCCGGACTTCTGGAGGCCTCTTTGACCTCCTGGATGGTCAGGTTCTGGAAAACCCCACAGCGATGGCCTGTGATGGAGGTCAGGTAGCTGGCCAGAAAACCATAGAAGCGCCACTGCTGCCTGGTGTCTGGGCTGAACTCGAGGCCGTCTGATGGAAGGCAGTTAGGGGTTAGACTTTTCCAACAAACCTTGTTACACCACCAATGGTTTAAACTTAGCGATAGCCGCTGGTGCCCCAAGGAAAAAAGATAATCTCTGCTCCGGGGCACCAGCAGTTCTCGGTCAAACGCTCTCCATTCGGGGGTTAAGGGGGGAGGGGGGGGGGTACGCTGATGTGGCTCGTTTGACCGAGAGCCGCTGGAAGAGGAAAGAGAGAAGGAGGCCGGCGGGGTTTCGGAGAGATAATCTAGGAACTGCGCGACGTTCTTCAAGTAGTGCTGCCTCGTGGGCTTGGCCATGCCCGTTTGGCCTAGCAGGGCAGACCAGGCTCGGATGCGTGCTGGCTGGTTGAGGAAGGACAAGGTTTCTGGGACCGCGTGGCCTTTCGCCATAAAGCCTAGGAAGGCCTTGACCCTCGCCAGTTTGGAGGCGACGTTGTTCCGCAGACTGGCGGTGGGCTCGCTCCCCAATTGGAAACCCTCGAACTCTTCCAAAAGCAAGTCTGCAGAACGGGGGCGAAAGTCAAAAGTCAACCTTGATGACATACCCCCACCAGAAAAGCCCAACAGAAAAGTGCCATAACCATACTCAACTCAAGACGCGGGTGTGGTCCGGGTACGGGTACTTTGTTGGATTGTAGGCTTCCACAGGCCCGGAGCCCGCTCGGAGACCTCGGGCCTCCCCTCGCCCGGGGGCCGCCCCTTGCCCGGGGGCCGGCCCTAGCCCGGGGGCCGCCCCTAGCCCGGGGGCCGGCCCTAGCCCGGGGGCCGCCCCTCACTCGGGGTCGGTGCCGGCGGTGCAGGACACGACCTTGCCCGCCTGCTCTTCCTCCCCTCTTCCCCCCTCCTCAACTCTCGATAGCGGCGGGTGAATTCGAGCTGGGTGGACCTCACCTTGTCCACCTGCTTGCGGAGCTCTGAGAGCTGGGCCTGTATGCGCTCCGTTGCAAGCCTGCAGCAGGGGTCGGCGCACGGACGCTCGGCTTCCGGGCCGTCTGGTTCCCGTTCCTCTTCGGAGGACGACGCCAGCTGACCAAGACCAAGGCTGGAGGGAGAGAGACCCACACACGCTGCATGGAGCGGTTTAAAAGATGGCGGACGAGGCGTCCACTTCTGCATCATTGACGCTGGTGACCCCTCCCCCTCTTAAAGGGGAAGACCGGTACCTACGAGATCTCTTTGGTCCAACGTATATTTGGAAGCAGTTTATACGACTTTTGGTGGGATTTTTCTCCCGGGAACAACGCACCGTTTCAGACAGCCTTACTGTGTCAGCAGCGGGGACATTTTTTCTGCGCTGCTTTTTGATTCCCTTTTCCCACACAAAAGGATGGCATGAGCCCCGCCGAACACGCACCGTTTTGGGCAGCTTGGACTGCGCCAGCCGCAGGGGCTTTTTGCATAAGCTTTTTAAGTTCCCTTTTCTGCCCCTACAAAGGGATGGCATGAGCCCTGCCAAACACGCACCGTTTTGGGCAGCTTGGACTGCGCCAGTCGCAGGGGCTTTTTGCATAACCTTTTTAGTTCCCTTTTCTGCCCCCACAAAGGGATGGCATGAGCCCCGCGGAACATGCACCGTTTTGGGCAGCTTGAACTGCACCAGCCGTGGGGGCTTTATACACAGCTTTTTCCCACTTTCAAAGCGGTTCCATAGAACCCCATCGAACCCACACTTTTCTAGGCTCACTGCATCATGAACCGCAACCATCAAAAAGGAGGGGGCCAGACCGTGAGCCTGGACACCACTGACCCCGGATTGTTTCACCTCGCCGGAGAATACTAGCGGCCACTCTCCGCCACCACCACCCACCCTCACACACCTCCTGGGGAGAGGGGGAGGCGGCTGGTGGGGCAACGGGGACCGCCGAGGGCCGGCAAGGATAAACCCGAAGGGGTGGGTGGGCTTGCGGATGGGCGGGAGACGCAGCACTGGTCACGCACACACAGGGGCTGGAGCCGGCACCAGTCCATATCCCACGTGGCTCCTGGGCTCAATTCACTACGCTGGAGACACTACCGAGCCCACCAACCATCCCTCTCTGAATGTATCAAACAAAACTCATGCACAGAAGACAGCATGAGCATTTATAGCAAATGAACTAATGTAAATGTTATCCCGCCTGCTTTTTGAGCGCTGACAGACGAGGTCTTACACCCCTTTGATTGGTTATTGTCTTCACCTTCTCAACAGTAAGGGCTGCTATCTGCTTTAGAAATGAAAGCGCTGTTCACTGATGGCGGGAAGAACAGCCGCAGTTACAGTCTATGTGTATAATACGCAGTTATCACAGGTAATCCATAATAGACACAGTGGAGAAAACTTGCACACAGTGGAGAAAACTTGCACCTCAGACACGCTCGAGTCTGGATTCACAAGTATCTCTTTAACAGCCAAGAGGAGAGGAAAAGTTACCTCACAAACAGGCCAGCGGGTCAAATGTCCAAAGTGAGAGAGTCAGAGATGGAACATTTCTCCGTAGCAGTGAAATAGCGGCTTGTGTGCTGTGCCGCCTTCACTCACTTTCGCGCCTCCGTCCTTCGCCATAGTATTGGGACATCGCGCATAGGAGATAAATGACGTCAGTACGTAATAACCGATTAAGATATATTACTGAACCGATATCGGTCATTTTGACACCCCTAGTAACGAGTAACAATGCAGCTTATAAAAAATCTATCGGAGTAAAAGTATTAAACTCATCGAAAATATGTACTTAAGTAAAAGTGGAAGTAGGAGAAAAAAACAATACTCCAGTAAAGTACAGATACTGCCTTTTAGTACTTAAGTACAGTAGTGAAGTAGTTCTACTTCGTTACTATACATCTCTGCCCACCTTATTATCATGGTGATGGTATGGATAAGGGTTCTATAATAGAGTGGGAAGAACTGATGAGGGTTTAAATTAACAAAAGAGAAGTAGTGGACACTGAAAGGGTCGAAGAAGTGACAAACAGGCTAATGGGGAGGTCTAGGGACATCATAAAGGTCTGGCTGAGTAACAAAACCGTTACTCCAACGGTAGATTCAGTTTTCACAATATGAAGACACCATTTCAGTGATCGCAGTAGCTCAGGGATGCCTTTGGCTGATTTTTACTCTGTGACACCTTACTCCAATCTAGTCCATTAGATTATTGGATAAGGTTGAACAAAGTGGCTGAGGTGGTTGAACATTGCCTTAGATAGAAGGGCAAAACTTTAGGTAATCGTAGTAGAGAATTGGCTGTAATGTTTATTCGACACTGCCCAGACAAGGAACTGTCCCTAGTGTTCAAAAGCAAATCTGCACAGTCATGGACTGCTTCCGAGATTCAAGAGAGACTAGACGAGATGCTGAGGGAACAGAAAGCAACAGGGCGAGTTACATGTCAACTTACTGCAAAAATTCTTGAACCTGCTGATAATTTGACAATCTTTGCTTTAAGTGTTTTTCTTCTGGACACATGAGCTTCAATTGTGAGAAAACTGTGCCCAGGGAAGGGGCTGGCAGGCGAGTAGATGGCAAATTTCAGGGAAACTAGTGAGCTTCCGTTGTGGTGAGGATGATGTGAGGCCGAGTAAAAGTCCCTCCTTGAACTCTGATATTGAATCCGTATTTTCGTTTTGTTGTGAGAATGTAGGCAGAGACAAAACTGTGAGTTTTCAAAATACTGTTCAATTGCTGCAGAATGACAGTCTGTTTTACACAAGTGTTTTAGTACAGGACAAAGTTCATCTGAGGGCAATACTAGATAGTGGTTTCATGGCAACAACCTTGAGTGCCGATGTGGTACCTCAGCTAGTAGAAACCGGGATATTGAACCAAGAGTTGGTTTCCACGTAAAACATTGTTCTGGTAGGATGTGGAGGGAAACAGACTAGTCCTGAAGGTATGTGTGATCTGAAACTTGAGGTATATGGAACAGTTTTAGTGTGCCTGTTCTTGTTGTAAGAGGACAGGCAGACCAATTGATCATTGGTACTAACGTACTGAATCCATTGATCAGAGAAATGAAATCAAATGAGGGTTTCTGGAGAGTTTTGGATAAACCAGATCAGTTAAGTCAGAATGAAAACCGGCAATTTTTACAGATGCTGTCAAGTTTTGAGCGATGGAGAGGGAGCTCAATCCCTGACAGGGTGGGCACTCTGAAGACCAAGTCCATGGTAGTTTTACAACCTATGAGTGAACACATTGTCTGGGGTCGGTTACCTCCAAATCTGAAGTTGTCAGTGGAAAGTACAGTAGTAATTGAGCCGAGTATGTCTCGTTGTGTCCAAAGAAACATTCTCATGGGTAGAGTAATATCACCTTTGTGGGGTGATGGTTGGCTACCGGTGAAAATGATAAATCCGACAAGTTCGGAAATTGTATTGCACAAAAATGCCAAAGTGGCTGATGTTTACCCATGCATTGTTATGGAATATTTCGACCAGGTGCAAACACTTTTCCCGAATGTTGCCACATGCAGCGTTAGTTCATGTGGTAGCCTGTCTGCGAAAAGCACAGTACCTGAAACTAAGGTAGTCAATGACTCATTTGAATGCTCTGGGTCTCGATTAATTAAGTGTTGCTGATTGTGAGGTGTCCTTGTTCTGGAAAAACAAACTCATTAATTTAATCAAGAAATATGATAATGTTTTCTCTAGACATTCGTTGGATTGCGGCGAGGCAAAGGGATTCTGCCATCGATTTTGGCTGGTCGATGACACCCTTTCGCTTACCTTATCGCAGACTCTCACCGGCGCATTATCACAAACTGAGGGAGACACTAGATGAGATGGAACAGAAAGAGATAATCAGGAAATCATCAAGTGAGTTTGCGTCACCAGTAGTATTAGTCTTGAAGAAAAATGGAGACTTGCGGCTGTGCACTGACTTTCGGTGGTGAATGCTTGCACGGTGAAGGATGCCCATCCTCTTCCTCACCAAGCAAATATTCTTGCAGCACTGGGGTGAAATGCACTGTTTAGTACCATGGATTTAACATCCAGGTACTATAACATTCCTTTACATGAGGACGATAAAAAGTTTACAGATTTTTGTTCTCCCCTTGGACTGCACGAATATAATCGATTACCGCAAGGCCTTTGCAACAGCCTGGTAACCTTCATGAGAATGATGCTAACTATTTTCGGTGACCAAAATTTCATGAGTCTACTATGCTATCTACATGACCAGTTGGTTTTCAGGAAGACCAAGGAAGAAAGTTTGCAGAGACTGGAAATGGAGTTTCAGCGTCTCAGGGACCATAATCTAAAGCTTTTACCGCCCAAGTCTAGTTTCCTGCGTAGGTCAGTTAAATTTTTAGGCCACATTGTTTCACAGGCTGGAGTGGCAAGTGATCCGATGAAGGTAGAGGCTATTGTTAATCTGACAGAGAAGGACTTGATGGAGGTTGATGGCATTACGCCTTCTGGGAGTAAAATTAGGTAATTCTTGGGAATGGTTATATATTATCAACACTTCATTGAGAACTGCTCTGTGATCGCAAAGCCTCTTTTCCAGTTGTTGACTGGTCAGAAGAAACCTAGGAGGGGGAACAGAACGAGTAGAAAGTTAGTAACAATTGAAAACTCACCCCTAATGATTGGACAAATGAATGTAGAGAAGCGGTTGAAGAGCTAAAGGATTCCTTGGTTAAACAGGTTTTGCTGGCTCATCCTGACTTCTCAAGACCGTTTATACTTTCTGTCGATGCATCGACGAGGGGACTTGGAGAAGTACTCTCCCAAGTTCAGGAGGGGCATACTGTTGCAAGGCCAATCGTTTTTGCTTTGAAGGCACTCAATCATGCACAATCCAAGTAACCTGCTCATAGGTTAGAGTTTTTGGCAATGAAATGGGCTATTTGCGATAAATTAAGTCATTGGCTCCGTGGACACAAATTTACAGTATGGACGGACAATAATCCACTAAAGCATATTTTGACCAAACCAAAGCTTGATGCCTGTGAGCAGAGATGGATTGCGAAGTTGGCTGTTTTTCGAATTCGACATACAAAACATACCTGGACCGAAAAATCTGGTGGCTGATGCCTTGAGTTGAGAGCCTTTTGCTGTACCCAGGATTCTGCACAGACTTACCAGGACACCATATGATGTTTTGAAGCATGAAGCAGAGACATTTGAAGTAGGGCAGGTGCAGGAAACGTTTCATTTGTCCTGTGAAATGACAAAAGGAAAAATTCCCAGCAACATTATGAAGTGACTAACCTGGTTCAAAGTTTTGTTGGAGGAAAAGTGTCCTGTGGGGAGGTGTCAGCTGTTTCGGGTTCGCATCGTCACTGGGAGGAAGGTGCAGCTGTTAGGGCTGTCACCTATGTACAGCAGTTAAGGTGCTTAGAAAATGCTACACAGAGCCCTCTTGCTAAACTTACTCATGCTGATCTGCTTGATAAACATTGTCAAGATCCAGTAATAAGTAGAGTAAGGTTTTTCGTTGAACGTGGCAAACAGCCTTCTAGGAAAGAACGAGGTAGTGAGTTGAGGGAAACTTTGCAAACACTCAGACAGTGGACCTAATTTACAACTAAGCTATGCATACTGTATCGTGTGAGTAAGAATCCGACAACCAGAACAAGGACATACCAATATGTTGTACCAGCAGTCTTAAGAGAACTGGTGTTGAATGGGGTCCACGACGACGCTGGGCACCAGGGTCAACACTGTACTATTTGGCTAGCGAGGCAGCAATGTTACTGGAACTCAATGGAGAAAGATGTGAAGATGTATGTTGCAGAAAGTAAAAGATGTGTACTGAGTAAAACACCTGAGCCAGAGGCCAGAGCGCCACTTGTATCGATAACCACAGCAGCGTCACTTTAACTGGTTTGTATTGATTTCTGATCAGCCGAGGATGTCAATAACAAATTAGTCTATGTGTTGGTAATGACTGACCACTTTACGAAACTTTCTTGTGCGTACGTTGCTGAACTCCCTGACCTTCTCATACAATTGCACTAGGCATGAGACATCTGGCTACCCGCCTTCCTTTTTGATGTTTGACCGCACGCCGAGGTTGCCAGTGGATGTTTTGTTTGAGAGTGTACTTTTGGATGGTGGTGCTGTTGATGTGAGTAAATATGTCTAGTCTCTGGGACATGATCTGAGGGAGGCAATGTCGCTTGCACAATAAAATGCGCGTCAACAACAAGGCAAACAGGCTGAGCATTATAATCTGAAATGCAAGGGTCATTCTTTACAGCCTGCCAATCGGGTTCTTCTGGCGAACAAGGGAGAGAGAGGGAAACGAAAATTAGCGGACCACTGGGAAAGTACAGTGTACTTTGTAGCAAGCAAAAACTGTTCTTTGAACACTTATGGAATCCGTCATCCATTTACTGGCCGTGTCAAAATTGTACACAGGAACCTATTGATGCCTGTAAATTTTTTGCCTTTGCCTGCTTGGGATGATTTGTCATCTCCAGAAGGTAATTTGAGTTCACATTCTGTTTCATCACAGTCTGATGGTCAAGAAGGTGAAATTTCTGACAAAACGTCTCAATGGATTGCTAACCTGGATGAGGTTGTGAAGTCGAGTGATGATAAGTTGACAAATGAGGTGACTTTTACCTTTCTCTACCCAAACTGCGTGCGCCTCCGCCCTCACCACCCTTGACAGCGGAGCAGAAAGGGGGTATGAGACGATCCCACAGGACGAGCGTGCCAATGCGTCAACCTTTGTCCACGTGGTGCCTCATCCTGGCAGGGTTCGCCTTGTCTCCAGTTCAAAGTCTGCAGGTTATCTGCCTCCCTCAGAGCCTACAGAGCTGCGGGCCAGGCTGCCTTCACTTTGCATGCTATGGCCACCTACCAGCGCTACCAAGTGCAGGCGATGGCCTAGATGCACAAGGGTGGTTCCGACCCAGGCTTGTTACATGAGCTCCGCCCCATAACCGACTATGCTCTTCAGACCACTAAGTCCACTGCGTGTGCGCTGGGAAGGACGATGGCCACATTAGCCCAGAAATTCAAGGCAGTGAGAGAGAGCAGTCAGATGCGATCGGCAATGTCATCTGTCGGCAGGAAAGTAAGACCGTTCCGCCTGCCGAGCCATCCACATCTGCTGCTCCTCACCGAGGGTGCCCGCCTATGAGAGCTGCCCTGCCCCCGCATGCGCCTCTGGCAAAGCGGCCACGTCGAGCATCTCGTAAGCAGGAACCCAGTTGCATTGGCATATCAATCACCTAGAGCTGTTGGCAGTGTTTCTCGCTCTCCATCGTTTTTCACAGAGCTGCGGTGGCCTATATTAACCATATGAGGGGTATCCGCTCTCGCCGCATGTCTCAGCTCACTCGGCGTCTGCTCCTCTGGAGACATACGCGGCTGAAATCGCTGCGCGCCATTCATATTCCAGGCAAGCTCAACTGTGCAGCCGACGTGCTCTCACGGCAGCCTTTATGTCCAGGAGAGTGGAGACTCCACCCCGAGTCTGTCCAGTTAATATAGGCGCGCTTCGGGGAAGCCCAGATCAATCTGTTTGCTTACCCCGAGAACACTCATTTGCCAGTGGCTTTATTCCCTGACTGAGGGCTCCCTCGGCACGGATGCACTGGCCCACAGCTGGCCTCGGGGCATGCTCAAATATGCGTTTCCCCCAGTGAGCCTGCTCGCGCAGTTACTGTGCAAGGCCAGGGAGGACAAGGAGCAGGTCTTGCTAGTTGCGCCTCTCTGGCCCAATTGGACCTGGATATCAGAACTCTCCCTCCTCGTGACAGCCCTCCCTGGCAGATCCCTTTGAGAGAGGACCTGCTCTCTCAGGGACAGGGCACCATCTGGCACCCTTGCCCAGATCTTTTTAACCTCCACGTGTGGTCCTTAGATGCGAGGAAGGCATAGGTAACCTACCGATGGTGGTGGTTAATACCATCACTCAGGCTAGAGCCCCCTCTACGAGGAGCGCCTATGCCCTGAAGTGGAGTCTATTCACTGAGTGGTGCGCTTCTCACCGAGAAGACCCCTTAACTTGCCAGATCAGCATTGTGCTTTCTTTCCTTCAGAATAAGCTAGAGAGCAGGCTGTCGCCCTCCACACTGAAGGTTTATGTGCCTGCCATCTCCGCTCACCATGACGTGGTGGCTGGCAGCATCGTGGGAAGGCATAACTTCATCATCCGGTTCCTCAGAGACGCTAGGTGATTAAATCTACCCCGCCCCCCGCCACCCTCTCATGCCCTCTTGGGATCTCGCCCTCATTCCAAGCATGCACGGAGATCCATTCGAACCACTCGACTCAGTATCTTTAAAATTTCTGTCCTTGAACACAGCTCTGCTGGTTGCGTTGGCATCAATTAAGAGGGTCGTTGACCTGGAGGCATTTTCGGTCAGTGACTTGTGCCTGGAATTCGGGCCGGCCTACTCTCACGTTGTCCAGAGACCCCAGCCTGGATTTGTGCCCAAGGTTCCTACCACACCATTTAAGGACCAGGTAGTGAGCCTGCAAGCGCTGCCCACGGAGGAGGCAGACCCAGCCCTTTCAATACTGTTTCCAGTACAGTTTATGTGGACCGCACTCAGAGCTTTAGATCATCTGAGCAGCTCTTCGTCTGTCAGAAGGGACGTGCCATATCAAAACAGAGGTTGGCCCACTGGATAGTGGATGCCATCTTCCTCGCTTACATACAGTAATGCATATCTGGCTAACCCCATAGATACTGTGTCTGTTCCTCGTATTATTAGATAAAAAAATAAGCGTACTGTGTGCTCCGGAAAAAATCTATTAAGAATCAAACCAGAAAAACCGCAAAAAAGTGAATATACAAAAAAAGTGAATATCTCCTAAACATCAGGTCACTAGCACCTAGAGCACTTATCATAAATGAAATAATAACAGATAACAATCTTAATGCACTCTGTCTCACTGAAACCTGGCTGAAACAAAATGACTATATTAGTTTAAATGAAGCAACTCCTCCAGGATTCTTATATAAACATGTTATCCCTTGCTTTAATCGCCATATCGCCATATATAGACCCCCAGGACCCTATGTCAATTTTCTAAAATAATTTTCTGATTTTATTTCTGACTTACTAGTTAAAACTAATAAAATACTAATTGTAGGAGACTTTAACATCCACATAGATGATGCTAACGACACATTAGGGCTCTCGTTTATGAATTTACTACATTCACTAGGGATAAAGCAAAATGTTGTTGGTCCAACCCATCACTTAAAGCATACACTAGATCTAATTCTGTCTTATGGAATTGAGGTCATTGATGTAGACATTAGAGAAAAAGAATAGAGAAAGATCAGGTAAGTTATATATAAATTCATCTTCATTTATAATTTTTTAATTCTTCACTTTCGCCAATTGGTGAAGTTTTTTCCTCGCCGCTGTCGTCACTGGCTTGAATGGTTCAGGATCTGTAGAGCTGCGCATCGATGATTATTAAGCCACACTGAACTGAGCTGAACTGAACCTAAACTCTGAAAACTGAACTACACTGTTTCAATTTAATATTATCTTTAATGTGAAGCTGCTTTGACACAATCTACATTGGAAAAATGCTATACAAATAAAGGTGAATTGAATTGAATTGAATTTATAATCTGCGAGTGGAGCCGCTTTTACTCTCTGTCAGTAAAGTTCCCCGCTTGGCGAACCCTGCAGAGATTCCTCCGAGGCCCCCAGCATCTGACTCAGTGGAGGAGTCAGGCGCTGGCCCGTTACGTTGTTGGTATGCCCGCTGGTCAGCCCGCATTCTGAGTATAGGTGCCCACTATGTGCAATCCCCGCTGGCGATCCCATATGCTTATTCAGCCACAATGCAGTCCCCCCTCACAGGCGGACCTGTGTCTTCCCTCACCGCTAACCATCTTAAATCAAATGTGTACTCCCCCTTCTCAGGGCTAGTCCATATGCCTTTTTTGCCACCAGATCCCCCACTTGGGCAGCAGGTGGCCTCCGCAGCGTCCTCCCTATTGGGACATCACGCTTTCCCAACGTACTGTCGTATTTTAATTCCTAGAAATTACCTAGGCGCATTACGACCCAAAAAACATATATCTATAGAGAAAATGCTATGTTCCTTCGCCACAGTGATTGCCCTTAGCTGTTGGCTGTGAAAGCCTTATCAGCTAGAAAAGGATACTCAGCTTAGTTGCGCTTTTATTGCCAAATTGACTGCAACAAGCTTCAGCTGTGCAAGCTGACGCTGCCAACTCATTGACATGTCATTTGCCCGTTTATATACTCTTTCAGATGATTGAATTCTGATGAAATACCCATAGTGGAAGTTTTCCACATAGCATTTCTGTTCCCCCTCTCAGGTAACGAGGGTTACCCTAGTAACTGGAGCGTCATGCGGGTGAGCCAACTGCTCGCTTCCTGGACAGGCAAAGTGCGGAACTTACTGCACAACTGGTCTGGATTCCATTATTGAACTCTCGATCCATTTGGATAAGCGCTTGGCGTTGTGCCGTCGCACTCGCTCATTCCCCGATGGGGCCCGAGGGGTTTTCCCCGCATTCTCCAGGCTCCCCGATGCCCACGCTCCCTCCTCAGTTCTGAAGGAGGTGGAAGAGGTTCATTTGTCCCCTTCTGAGAAGCAGTGCAGAATCAATTTTGGATTATGCCTGTACTGCGGAGACTTGGGTCACCGCTTCTCCGTTTGCCCAGTAAAAGCCAACGCTTGTCAGTGAGTCGCGACCTCCTGGCGAGCGCTTCCACTTTGTCCCCTAACACCCAGACAAGAACTCTGCTGCCCGTCACACTCCGTTGGGGAGGGTCCACTATTTCTTGCTCCCTACTGCTGGGCGCGGAGGATTTATTGATGACACTTTTGCTGCTGAGCACAACATCCCTCTCCAGAAACTACAAGACACACCAACTGTGTACACTCTCAACGGCAGTTATCTAAAGTTCTTCATACCACCATTCAGGTGAGTCTTCATATTTCTGGCAACAATCGAGAGACTATAACGTTTTTTGTTCCCCTTCGATAGCCATAGTTTTGGGCCATTCTTGGCTTATTAAGCATAAACCACAGATAAACTGGGCAGAAGTATCTATTGTTTCATGGAGTCTGTCTTGTCATACAAGTTGTCTTGTGTCTACTGTGTCTTCCGTTTCTTCTCTCTCTGTGTTACTCCTCTCCCTCCCCATTGACCTTATGACTGTGGCATCGATCCGGTACCACGCTGCCTCGAGGGCATCTCTTTTCCTTATTTGCTCCCGAAAGAGAGGCACTTGAGAAATATGTATCTGAATCCTTGGTGCCCGAATGGCTGGTTCCAATCTCCAATGTTTTTTGGGGTTTTCAAATTTTTAGCGCAGATTCATTCGCAACTTTAGCCAGATCGCAGCCCTCCTTACTGCTTTAACCTCGATCAAATCACGTTTTGAGTTGTCTGAGTCTGCACAACGAGCATTTGATCATCTTAAGGGTATGTTTGCGTCCGCTCTCATCCTTATTACTCCTGACCCTAAGAGACAATTCATAGTCAAGGTTGACGCATCAGAGTTAGGCGTAGGCACTGTTATTTCTCAGCGTTCCGCGGTGGATGAGATCCACCCTTGTGTTTTTTTTTTCTCACATCGCCTCACTCCCGCTGAACGTAATTAGGATGTGGGTAACCGCAAACTACTTGTCATCACTCTCGCTCTTGGGGTATGGCGTCACTGGTTAGAGGGCGCACCTGTCCCGTTTGGACTGACCATCGAAATCTTGAGTATATTCATTCTGTCAAACGACTTAACGCTCGTCGAGCTCATTGGGTTCTTTTTTTTTTTGGTCAATTTAATTTTGCCATTTCTTTTCGCCCCGACGCCAAGAATGTCAAACCAGATGCTCTCACCAATTTTTTGATTCTGGCAATGTTTCTGGTGGCCCGCTATGATTCGTGACATTCAGCGTTTTTTCAATTCATGTCACATTTGTGCCCAGAATGAGCCCAGTAACACTGCTCCAGCAGGTCTATTGCAGCCACATCCCATTCCATCTCATCCGTGGTCTCATATTAGATTAGATTAGATTCAACTTTATTGTCATTACACATGTACAAGTACAAGGCAATGAAATGCAGTTTAGGTCTAACCAGCAGTGCAATAGCAGCAAGTGCAGGATACAGGTATAAGTTATAAAGTGCAGTTATAGAAAAACTATGGTAATATTTACAGATGGGTGTGCTATGAACATTATATACAGGTTGTATTAGCTATGAATAGAGATTTACAATAAATGAATACATGTACAGGTTGCTCTTAATAATCAGAAGTGTCCAGATAGATAAACATAATTACAAATGTATATGTACAGTGGGTGTGTGCATAATTACATATGTCCATGTGCAGTGGGTATGTACAGTTCAAATAAATGAATCCGTGCAATGTAGTGCAATGAATATGTGAAAATTTAAATGTGCAAATGTTAATGTGCAGAGTTCAAAAGGGAGACAGCTGTGAAAAATCTGTTCCTCAGTCTGCTGGCTTTGTCCGGGGCAGCCTGAAGCGCCTGCCGGAAGGCAGGAGAGAAAACAGTCTGTGAGCAGGGTGAGAGGTGTCCCTAAGTATACTGCGTGCTCTGCACAGACAGCATTTCTTCTGGATGTCCTCTATAGCTGGCAGTGTGGTCCCTGTGATGCGGTGAGCACTTTTCACCACCCGCTGCAGTGCCTTACGCTCAGCAACAGAGCAGCTTCCATACCAGACTGTGACACATTTGGTCAGGATACTTTCTATTGTGCAGCGGTAGAAGTTCATCAAGACAGCTGATGAAAGCTGGTTCTTCTTAAGTTGCCTTAAGAAAAATAGGCGCTGGTGAGCCTTCTTGACCAGGCTGGAGGTGTTGGTGGTCCAGGAAAGGACCTTTGAGATGTGGGTTCCCAAGAACTTGGAAGGATGAGACATGCTCAACGGTCATCCCATAAATGTGGATGGGATCATGTGGGCCTTTTCGTCCCTTCCTGAAGTCCACAATGAGCTTCTTGGTCTTGTTGGTCTTAAGGAGCAGATTATTATCGGTGCACCAAGTGGCCAGATGCTGTAAGGAGGTAGAGGAAGGGGCTCAGCACATAGCCCTGTGGTACACCAGTGTTGAGTGTGACGGTGGTGGAGCAGATGTAGCCTGATCTAACATTCTGAGGTCTGTTAGCCAGAAAGTCCATGACCTGGTTGCAAAGAGACATGTCGATATCCAGGTCTCTAAGTTTGATCATTAACTTAGAGGGTATGACAGTGTTGAATGCTGAGCTGAAGTCAACAAACAGCATTCGTGCATAAGTGTTTTTATTGTCCAGGTGTGTGAGTACAGAGTGCAGTGCTATGGAGACTGCATCTTCTGTGCTCTTGTTGCTGACGTTGGCCTAGTGTTGATGGCAGAGAGTCTTTTAGATGTGCCAGGACCAACCTATCGAAGCACTTCATGATGATGGGTGTGAGTGCTACAGGGCGGTAGTCATTCAGACATGTTGGGCTGGAGTGTTTCGGCACTGGCACAATAGAGGTGGTTTTAAAGCATGTTGGCACAGCTGCTAGGTTAAGCGACAGGTTGAAAATGTCTGTGAATACCCCAGCAAGCTGTTCTGCACATGCTTTAAGGACGCGCCCAGGAATACCGTCTGGTCCAGCAGCGTTACGCACATTAATCTGACACAGTGCGGTGTAGACTTCTGAGGAGGTGAGTGTGAGAGGTGAGTGGTCGGTTGAGGAAGTGTTCATGGTGTAGGGTTCTGTATTGTCTCTTTCAAAGCGGGCATAAAAGTCATTTAGCTCGTTCAGGAAGGAGACATTTGTGGCTGTGGGGGTGGACTGGCTGGGTTTGTAGTTGCTGATTGCCTGAATGCCCTGCCACATGCGTCGAGGATCAGAGTTCAGAGAAAAGTGCTCCTCTAGCTTTAGCTTGTAGCAGTGCTTGGCCTTTTTGATGCCCCTCTTCATATTAGCCCTGGAAGTGCTGTAGGCCTGTGCATACCCTGATCTGAAGGCAGTGTTGCATGCCTTCAGCATGAGGCGCACCTCCTTGGTCGTCCATGGCTTCTGATTTGGGTATGTGGTGATCTTCTTCTGGGTTGTAACACTGTCTACGGTGGTGTTGATGTATTCCAGAACAGAGGAAGTGTAACTGTCAATGTCTGTGTGAGAGCCACGAGTGGCCTGGGAAACAAACATACTCCAGTGTTGAAACCTGTCCTGGAGTGTGGAGTCCACCCCCGCTGGCCACACTTTGATGGTCCTTACTGATGGCTTCACACGGGTGATGAGGGGCAAGTACTTGGGGGTGAGGAACAAAGAAAGGGGATCTGATTGACCCAAGGGGGGGAGGGGGGGGTCACAGCGTACGCTTCAGCCATGTTTGTGTAAACATGGTCTAAGGTTTTGTGTCCCCTTGTGTGGCAGAAAATGTTTTGATGGAATTTGGGGAGCACTGTCTTTAAGTTTGAGTGATTAAAATCCCCCGCAACAATAAAAGCAGCCTCCGGGTGAGCAGTCTGTTGTTTGCTGATGGCTGCATAAAGTTCATTCATAGCAAGCTTGGCATCAGCATCGGAAGGAATATAAGCAGCAGTTATAATGGTGGAGGTGATCTCCCATGGTTGACCAACCATTAGAAATTCCAGGTTAACAGAGCAATGTCTCCCAATGATGACAGAGTTTGTGCACCAAGCTTTGTTAATATAAATGCATAATCCTCCACCTCTGGTCTTACCGGAGTCATCCACCGTTTTGTCTGCTCGGAATGTTTGATGCTCCGTTAGCGATATAGTGTTGTCTGGTATCCCGCTGTTTAGCCATGTTTCTGTGAAAATCATGACATTACAGTTCCATAATCTTTTTCTGTGGTTGATGCGCAGTCGAATCTCATCCATTTTGTTCACCAGTGACCGTACATTGGCGAGAAAGATGCTGGGTATATAGAGCCGGTGTGGTGTTAGCTTTAGCTTAGCTCTTAGCCCGCCTCGCTTCCCCCATGTTTGTTTACGGCCTCGACGCCGCCTTCGAGCACTTCTGTCCGGCCGGGCAGGGTGCTCAGCCTCGGGTGTTTCGGCGATCTTAGGGATGAGTCGAAGATTGCTAATAAAACTGTCCGAAATGCACAAACCAATATCCAAGATCTCCTGTCGGATGTACGATGTAAAGGCACTACTGTTCTGCACGAACAGACCCGAAATGAGCAGTAATAATACTGCAAAACTGCAGAAACTGGAGAGACGTCGAGCTTCGCGATCTGTGTGTGCCGCCATCTTGCCTCATATCATATTGCGCTAGACTTTGTTACAGGACTGCCTACGTTTAATGGTAACATCGTCATTCTCACTGTTGTGGATCGCTTCTTCAAGGCGGCACACTTTATTCCGTTACCTAATCTACCGTCCGCTTGAGAAGCTGTGCAAATTATCCGCAGTCAACAGTTCTTGGTTGACTGGGAGGAATACGGTCATGAGGAGAGGAGCTGGGTACTGTCCTGGGACATCCTGGACCGCTCGCTCATCGATGACTTCCTTCGTTCTCGCAGTCCCTCTCCTCTTGAGGGCCAGGAGTTGCGTGTTTTCTCTGTCTCCCTTTTGTTTGACCAGTCCTGCATCGCCCAGAAGACGGCTTAACACTTTGACTGCCTTTTTCCCCCATTTTTTGCATTAAGTGACTTTGTTTTTGCATTACCCTGAAGAACTGAACTTTCTGCCTTTTATTTAATAAACTTTGTTGATTTATTCCCTTGCATTTTGGGTCTCCTTTTGCACATGACACCTAGATGTGGGTGATTTGTCAAATGCACCTTGGACTAGTGTATGTGTTTCCTACATTTCTACTTTTGCTGCAGTACTGTCAAAGATGATGATGATTTGAAGGCCAAAGTTCTGCTGGTTGCACCAGATTGTCCCCAGCAGTTGTGGAAGCCAAATATAAAATTTGGTGAAGGAGTCACTTTTCTCAAACCCAGGATCAGCTCTGGTATCCAAATCCAGAGAAGTACAACCTACATGTCTGGCCACTAGATAGGGGTCAGATAGATATCTTGTACTGTAGAAGCAGTTCCAACAACCTTGCAGACACCCAAGCCAAGGTGGTTTTACAAATGGTGTCAGTTCATGGAAACTGACCCATTTTTAGGTGAAAATCTAACCAGATTGTCATAAAGGCTATGGAGGTTTATGGAGATTGCACAGTTGAGTCTTACTGTCTTGTCAGATGTTATCTGAATAGAGATTATGGACTGTGTGCATCTCCAGCTTGACTAATTCCCTCAAGGAATCTGGGTATTGTGCTGAAGGCTCTGACAGAACCACATTTTTTAAGCACTACATGAAATAGGTCTGGAATTTCTTTGCATTTCTGCATTTCTTTTGTGTGTTTCATCAATTAAGAGGGTTCATAAAATTCACTGTGCACCCTGTGTGTTTCAAATTAGGACAGGAGGAATCTCTTTTATTTTTCTTTCTTCCAAACTCCTTATTTTTGCCCAAAGTTCTGCTGCATTCCTTCGTTTTCTGACCCTTTGGTGCTAAACCCATTCCACCCCCTCACAGTTCAGCAGAAGCAGTCAGACTGCATCTAATCTGTCCAGTTATGCTATTGAGAAATTTCTTTTACAATTTCTTGACTCCTCCTAAAGGAGTGGTTGCCTGTTCCACTACAGGTGTGTTTGCCTCCTGGGCATTGTTTAAATGTGCCTATAGAATCATGTACAGCTCCAGGTTGGACATCATCTGTGACATTTGTCAGATTTTATCACATGAATGTTGCTACAACTACTCATCTTCTGTACTTTTGTAGACATTTTCAAGATGCTAATCGCTGACTTGAAAAAATAGTTTGGTAAGCTAAATTGTCCGTAGTGTATGTGTGTGACTGAGTTTGTATGGGTGTTTCCCGGTGATGGGTTGCAGCTGGAAGGGCATCTGCTGCATAAAACATGCTGGATAAGCTGGCGGTTTATTCTGCTGTGGCGACCCCAGATTAATAAAGGAACTAAGCCAAAAAGAAAATGAATGAATAAATGAAAATCCATGATCGATGACTTCCATTAGAGATAAAACAAATGCTATGGAAGTCAATTCAACTTAAATCAATACATCTTTATGTCTATAGTGCTTTTTACAATGTAGAATGTGCCAAAGCAGTTTAATATAGTTGATAATCTAGTAAATAAAAACGCCTTCAGTTCACAGTTGACGTTTGGTTCAATCTAATGTGCTGTGAATATTCAGTGTAAAATTCAGTGTAAATATTCTAGCTTTCTTCTAAATATCATCTTCATTTGTGTTTAAAAGAAGAAGAAAACATTTGTTACAAATGCAGTGATTTTTTTTTAGCAAACTATCCCATAACTATGTAAACTAAAGGAAAATGGTAGGCTTTATAAGTTTTTAATATAGGTTTTTATTGCCCTGCATGGATTTTTATCTCACCACTTGACCTTATCTGCTACACAGTTGACCCATACTGTGGCATGTTGACTCAGATTAAATAAAATGAAGTGTTTCATAGGTAACCTGGTTCTGTGAATAGTCACTTGCGGAGCTCTTGTCACTTGTTGGCTTAAGAAACTGGTCTATATTTAGTCTATATACAGCTCATTTTTTTGACGGTGACCCATAATATGATGTGTTGACTTCAATCACAGAACCAGCTTATCATTCATTCATTTTTCTTCGGCTCAGTCCATTATTTATCATAGGTCATGACAGCGGAATGAACCACCAACTATTCCAGCATATCTTTTACGCAGCGGATGCCCTTCCAGCCACAACCCAGTACTGGGAAACACCCATACACACAGGCAATCATACACTATGGTGAATTAGTTCATCAATTCCCCTATAGCACGTGTTTGTTCTGTGGGGAAAACCAGAGCACCCGGAGGAAACCCACGCCAACAAGAGGAGAACATGCTAACTCCACACAGAAATGCCAACTGACCCAGCTGGGAATCGAACTAGTGACCTTCTTGCTGTGAGGTGACGGTTAACCACTGAGCCACCGTGCCACCCACCAGTCTATCAAAGCAAGCCTTTTGTTTCAAGACAAATAACGAAATACTAATAGAATATATAGATATAGCTGATATATAACCAGGTAACACATCTGACTGCAGAATTTGTTTTAGGATGTTCTCGTTTCCACACGTTTCAAGAAAAAAAAAAAACATTAAGACTTACAAAAAACGACCCATCTAACCATGGCAAAATGAAACTGAATCTGATTGATGCCAATCAAATAAATAAGTCATCCCCAAAAGTATACATGAGTGAGTTCACTATAATAGTGTTCACTTTAGAAGCCAGCGCCTCCTTAGTCTTTATTATCTGGAGCATTGAAAAATAATTGGGTAATAGGAACATTTTTAAGAGCAATCAATCAATCAATCAATCAATCAATCAATCAATCAATGATTAAATAAATAAATAGTTTATTTTTGTACATTTTATAAAAGAGGAAATTGTGGCTCCTAGCAATATTTTCACCCTTTAGTCTCTACTCTCTCTCTCACACACACACACACACACATAGAGCAAGTAATCTTATGTCAAAAGGAAAAACAAGATTATTTCTCTTACCCCATTGGAAGATTATTTAGCTTGTTTAATGGAAAAACTCTCTTAATATTGACTCATTATTTCTGAAAACAAGACACTTTGTTTTACTTGCCTAGAAAAAACTTCCCAATTTATGAATTTTTAGATATTTGGACTAAAACAAGACCAAAACTATTTTCCGCTTATTCAAACATTCTCACGGTGTTCCTATATATGTACCATAAGCCCATGTAAAATACTTATTATCAGTGATTAAAGCTCATTCTGATCTGTCAAATATTGGCATAATTAATTCTCATTAAATGTGTGTGTCTCTGCAGTCATGGTAATTGTGAATAAACAGCCGTAAATGTAAAGAAAAAGGTGTTTCTTACCTGTGATGAGGAGAGCTGTGTGTTAGTGATGGAGGTGTCCGATTCTCTCACTTTAAAAACTTGCATGCAGGGCGGATTTAGAGGGTGGGACACTAACGCTTTTAACTTTAATTGTGTATGTGTGTGTGTGTGTGTGTGTGTGTGCGTGTGTGTGTGTTTTATCTTCTTACTCTACTCATGTCTGTTCCAGGGTGGAGCAGAAAATGATACATCAGATCCTATTCATAAGTTCTGCTGTTCAATTGTACAGCCGCTGACGCAGTAAATAAAGCAGTAATCGCTCCACGAACAATAGTTTCCGTCATCTGTAAAGCAGTGTTTGTTTTTGCTTTAAATGCCATGTATACGCTGTCAAAGTACATATCTGCAGCTCTCCTAAAGCCACTTTGATTTAGATAAATATTGCTCAATAACATTTAGATGTTACCCACAGAGTATAACAACATCTGAAACGGTTCTCGTTTCAGTTTATTTAGAAAATTTATTTAGGAAAGCCCTTTAATGTTTTTAATTGGCAAATTAATTACCTAATTTGTTAATTAATTAATTTATTCATAAATAAATAAATAAATGAGTAAATGAATGAATAAATAAATAAATAAATGCTGAATGAATGAATGAATAAATAACAAAAGGAACGGAACAAAACGAAACGAACGAACGAAACAACAAACAAATGAAATGAGTGAACGAAACAGCTAACGAAACGACGAACAAAACGACGAAACAAACGAATGAACGGCCGAAACAAACAAACGCTCACACCCTAAACCTCACCAAACCTTCCCATTACAATCAAAAACAATATTGCAATAGGGTATATGCCGAAGTATGCTAATAGGACTTTTAATTTGCCAGTAACCTGGGTTAAGCGCTTCCAGTGAACTATATGCCATTTTAAAATCAGCGCATTTAAGGTCTGTTTTCTTTAAACATCAGCGATCTCCACTGGCTGAGTGATATCTGATATAAAGTGGGTCTCAGATTGTACAAGAAGCACTGCATTACATTACATTTTCCCCCGCCATGTGTTTATAATATGAGCATTTATTTTACCCCATTATATTCAATGGAGCTTCTGCCCTAGCCTGCTGATTCTGACAGGCGCGTGCGAGTAAACGGCTTTTAGGCTCGTTTTACGCTTGAGCAACTAAATGAATGCCAAAGTCTGTTTAACTGATTGTATTTTAATTACATTACAACATCGATGCTGTAAAAAGAACCGTATAAAATGGAAAAAAACTCACAATAACAGGTCACCGGAAGTTTATCAGTTTGGGAACAACACTAGCTCGGCATATACCCTATAATCATTGTTCAATGGACAATAAATTAAATTAACCAGGAGATAACCAAATAGCGCACACATGAACACACATTAGAGCTACATCACAATATGAATCATATATAATAGTTAAGTTAGCGTCACTGGTGTGACCTTTATTTTTAAAGAGTTAAAACATTAGGTTGACTCAACTTTTAACCCAAGTACTGCATTTTCAATATAAATTAAGTCAACTCAAAAAGTATTTTAAATGCAAATTATTTTTTTACAGTGAGTGTACCTGTTAACTTATGCACAATAAGAGCATGATTTATGGCATGTAACCTTTATTATATACGAAGAAATTATGTGTGCCATTCTACAGAATCTGCATTCATTGTTTGCACAATGTCTAAAAATGTATTTTTTTAACAATTAAATTTAGACGGCAATAATGAATTACCTTTTGACTTTGTGAAAACACACACATGATCATTTGAGGATTTTTTTGTACATTCATTTAAAGATCACATGTACCTTTTTTCTACTCTTTTGGCAATATTAAAGGATTTTATGAAATACATTTTTCTTTATTTTTTTTTTTATCTGCTCTAAAAACAATGCTGGGTTGCCGTAACCCAGCATTGGGTACATTTATTTTGGTCCCAATTTATATTAAGTTGTCTTAACAACAGTGTAAAAGTAAAACAACTTGCTTTTGTCATGATCACCAGCGATCCAGCCTGTGCAGATTGCATAGAACAACAAATAATAATAATATATTTTATTTATAACGCGCTTTTCTAAAACCCAAAGCGCTTACAAGAAAGTAAAAACAACAAGGCACAGTAAACAATAAAAAATACCATAAAAAACACAGTAAGAATTAAAGATATCACAAATTGCTTGCCTGACCAAATCTACAGGAATATGGACTACAACATCCAGTCATGCAACACACACACCTGCTCTCAATTGATTAGACTCACACAGCTGATGCTGCTCATGGACTGATCACACACACACACAAACACACACACACACACACACACACACACACACACACACACACACACACACATATACAGCTCACTTTGACACTCTCATTGCTGAGTCTTGTTGAACAGTTTTGTGAACATTACAACGCGGTTTCCTTCGTTTCCTTAGTTTGTTGTACCTTGCTTTGTTTTGTTTGTTTTACCCTGTTTGCTGCCTGCCTTTTGACCATCTGCCTGTAATAGGACTACGACTCTGGAATTGCCCGTATACATCTGTTTGCTCCTGCTGACTGCTGCTTGCCTGACCATCCTGCTAATAAACCCTGTATTTGGATCTGCACTCTCTGTTGTCTGTGTCTACGTAACATTACAGGTTTTTAAAATTTGACTCAACTTTTAACCCAAGTACTGTAGTTCACTTTATTTAAGTTGACTCAACTCCAAAATGTAAGGCAAAAATGACCACAGAGCTTTTTAATTTTTTAAATACAATGGAGTTTTTTTAGGCGACGCAGTGGTGCAGCAAGAAGGTCGCTGGTTCAAGCCTGGACTGGGTCAGTTGGCATTGGGAGTGAAGTTAGCATGTTCTCCCTGCATTCACGTGGGTTTCCTCCGGGTGCTCCGGTTTCCCCCACAAGTCCAAAAACATGTGGTACAGTTGAATTGGGTAGGCTAAATTGTCCATAGTGTATGAGTGTGAATGCATGTGTATGGATGTTTCCCACAGATTGGTTGCAGCTGGAAGGGCATCCTCTGCGTAAAACATGTGCTGGATAAGTTGGAGGTTCATTCCGCTGTGGCGACCCCAGATTAATAAAGAGACTAAGCCGAAAAGAAAATGAATGTTTTCTTTACAGTGCTCTAGAAACAATACTGGGTTATCATAACCCAATATTGAGTAAATTTATTTCAGTCTCACTTTATAATAAGTTGCTTTAATGACACTGTAAATAAGTTGACACAACTAAAAATTGTAAGTACTGTAGTTGACTCGATTCAAGTCACCTCAAAAAAGCTCTGTGGTCATTTTTGCCTTACAATTTTAAGTTATTTCTTTTTAAACATTACTGGGTTGTCATAGCCCAACATTGGGTAAATTTATTTTAGTCTCACTTTATATCAAGTTACTTTAACTACTTTGTCAAAAAAACTCAACTTAAAATTGTAAGCTTGCTGCACAGCTTTTTTTTTTTTGAGTTGACTCAACTTAACCCAAGTACTGCACTTAACTCAATTTAAGTCAACTTAGAAAGCTCTGCAGTTATTTTTTACAAAAGTACATTTCTGACAGTGCTCTAAAACACTGCTGGATTTTCATAACCTAACAATGGTTAAGTTGCCTTAAATATACATTGTAAAAGGTGACATGGTGGCGCAGTGGGTAGCGCGTTTGTCTCACAGCAAGAA
This sequence comes from Danio aesculapii, assembly GCF_903798145.1. NCBI lineage: Eukaryota > Metazoa > Chordata > Actinopteri > Cypriniformes > Danionidae > Danio > Danio aesculapii. The sequence continues at coordinate 2,134,813 of NC_079441.1, forward strand.
GGTCATTCGTTCGAGCTTCGGCTGGGTCAGTGTGGGTTCGGTGTGGAGTTTGCATGTTCTCCCCATGTTCGCGTGGGTTTCCTCCGGGTGCTCCGGTTTCCCCCACAAGTCCAAAGACATGTGGTACAGGGGAATTGGGTAAGCTAAATTGTAGCGTATGTGTGTGAATGAGTGTGTGTGGATGTTTCCCAGTGATGGGTTGCAGCTGGAAAGGCATCCTCTACGTAAAAAAACATGCTGGATAAGTTGGAGGTTCATTCTGCTGTGGCGACCCCAGATTGATAAAGGGACTAAGCTGAAGGAAAATGAATGAATGAATGAATACATTGTAAAAAACAAAAAGTTGACTTAAAATTCAAAGGCAACTTGCTTTTTTATTTCTTACTCAAATTTTTACCCCAAGTACTTTACTTGACTCAATTTAAGTTGAGTAAACTCAAAAAGCTCTGCAATTACTTTACCTTACACTTTTAGGTTAAGTAAATTTTTTAAAGTGCTCTAAAACACTGCTGGGTCGCCACAACCCAACATTGGGTAAAATTTTTCCCGTCTCACTTTATATTAATTGGCCTTTACTGTTAAAAAAATCAAATAAAAACAGGTTGACAACTTAAATTTGTAAGGAAACTTCCTGCACAGCTTTTTAAAAATTTAAGTCAACTTTTGTACTGCACTTGACTTGATTTACGTTGGGTCAACTTAGAAAGTTCTGCAGTAAGTTTTGCCTGACAATTTGAAATTTTCAAGTACTTGTTTTCTTTGTTACAGTGCTGGCTGTTGCTGGATTGTCGTAAATGTATTTCAGTCTCACTTTATGTTAAGTTGCCTTAACAACATTTTATTTTAGAAAAAAGTTGACTCAACTTAAAATGTAAGGTAACGTGCTGCATGGCTTTTTTGTGTTGACTCAACTTTTAACCCAAGTACTGCACTTGACTTGATTTAAATTGAGTTTTTGCTGTAAGCTGTCTTACAATCTTAAGTTGAGTCAACTTTTATCAGTGGCACATTAAAAAAATAAATCAATACAACGTATTTTCAGCGTTCATCATGTATTGCAGAACACTTCTGGTGCTATCAAGAGGAGAGTCAGGGACAGGTTTGGTGGTATGGGTAGGTTTAGGGATGGGTTAAATTGTAAGGGATGAGTCAACAGTGTAATTATAAATGTAATAACAGAAACGAATAACGATGTAATTACCTGCAGGCATTCAATCAATCATTAGCACAATATAAAACATGTATTAACACAATAAGTACAAATGATTTATTTCCCTGTACAGTAAGTACATATTACTTAAGAATAATTAGTAATATAAAGTGGGACCTCACTTAAATTTAAGTTACACTTTTGGTTGGGTTTGTCCATATTTGACCCAACATTGGGTTACAACAACACTGATTTTATTTCAGATTTTCTACTTTAAGGTTTAATGGTAAAACTCCCCATTACTTGGCGCATCTTTCTCTCTCAAGTTTTCACAATGCAAAAATGTCTCTCTTATTTATATTTGTTGTCTTCTTTCTAATCCAAATATCTAAAAACTCTTAAATCAAGAAGCATTTTCTAGACAAGCAAAACAAATCATCTTCTTTTAAGAAATGATGAATCAAAATGAAGTGAGAGTTTCTATAAAATGAGTTAAATAATCTGCCAACGGGGTGAGAAATAATCTTGTTTTCACTTTGACGTGAGTTTATTTTGCCTTCTCCAATGGCAGATTATTTTGCTTGTTTAAAGGAAAATCTCTCTTCACTTTAACTCAATATTTCTGAAAATGAACCGATATGTTTTGCTTGTCTAGAAAGTGCTTCTTGGTTTAAGAATTTTTAGATATTTGGACTACAAACAAGACAAAAACTTCAAATAAGAAAATCATTTTTTGCAGTGTACACTTGATAAATTGTCTGATATTGTGAGAGAAATGAGTTACCACAGTAAAAAACTAAAAGTTAATGCGGTAAAGTGAAGAGGTCTGGTCTAATCTCTGCAATCTTCAGCCTTTGTTCTGGGCAGTATTCACAAACTCCTCCAAATATTTACTGAGGGTGAGGTTCATACATACTTTACCTACAACTGGAAACACCGTGTGTCCATTAGAGAAACTTTGAAGCCACTAAAAAAACAAAAGAAGAGATGTTATTAAATATCGACACACTGATCATATGTAGCCCACTGTACTCTGCTGTAAAATATCCGTCTGAGCAGTTTTCCATATTTTGTGATTCATGTTTTTATTTTTCCCCATTTATTTCTGCATTTGAGTTGTATTATGGGATCTTGATCTTTCCTACAACAAATTTTAACCTTGAAAACCACAAAAAAGGGACATTTCTTAACATGCAGTGCTATATTGTCTTGGTTGGTGTTGTATATTACACTATTAATATAATATAAAGGTACTTTAAAAACTGCAGCACATTTTCTGTTATTTTGCACACTTATTTCTCCAGATTTTATTTCTAATTCATTATATTTTTATCTCAAACGACTAAAATGTCAATTAAAGTCACTTTGTTAAACTGCAGAGTTGAATTTTCAAAATCTAAAGTGAACAGAGCAGAGATCAACATCCCATAATGCAATTCACAACCGTAAATAAACACAAAACACATGCTGCGTCCCAATTCGCACCCTAAAAGTATGTACTTTTTTTGTGAAGGAAAAGCACACACTTTTGAGTGTGTAACAGAAGAGTATGCAAGCTTTTGGGACATACTACTTCCTCGTTAACAGATCGTTGTGTTGTTTAGCTACGAGCCCTGTCAATCATCCACATTTCTTTAATTTTTAATTTCCTACCTTATTTGAGAAGCAGCAGCAGGTTAATCTTCCATTCACCAGTCTTTCCTGCAGAGAAATCTCCTCAGGTGTTAGGATAGTTCTGCATTCAGACGTTAATGTCCAAACACGTCTTTATATTAGTTCAGTATTTTTGTTGCAGATGAAATATAACACAGAAAACACGATTGAAACATGTTCCAGTGGGCTAGATATTAATTAACAGCCATATAAACATCTTTACCGAAGCCTTTCTACTTGACGGTTGGTCTCGCGCGTCCATCATGTTTGTAGTTTGTTTATACTTTTCACCCGTGTTTGTAGTTCTAAATCGAATTCACGTCCTACGCGCAATGTATTGTGGGTAATATCAGCGGTTAGAGTATGGACGCTTCTACACTTCGAGTTTTTACCGGAAATAGTAAACCATCCGGGAACCTTTGGCATAGTCTTTTCAACATACTACGATTTGGGACATACTAATTCTACTTTCAAATACTATTTAGGGCGGATAGTATGCGAATTGGGACGCAGCAACAGAAGATTTGAAACCTGTTAATTAACAGGTGTTTGTTTTTTTACAGTGTACTGTATACCTGATTATTCTTGTGTGCAGTTCAATATTTCAGCACATAATTGAGCAGGTTTTTCTTTCTTTTTTTGTGTGAATGTGTGAAGCGTAAGATTCATTACTTCAGAAAGTCTCTGTTTAAATATTTGAGTTTTACCATTATTTATATTACAGTACATTCATCAGGGAACTGAAACACAAACGTTTTAGATCACTTGCTTTTTCGGTGTGTAAAATAATTGACTCCCTCCACCCTCTTTTTAAGCCCTCAATCACATTTACGTCGTGAATTCTACATGTTTTGTGCATATTTATTTCGTGGCTGTTTGCAGTACCATATAAAGTCTGGGTTTATGTTCATTTAAGGAAATATACAAGTGGTGAAAAGAATATTTGATAGTCATTCATTTTCCTTTGGCTTAGTCCCTTTATTCATCAGTGGTCACCACAGCGGAATGAACTGCCAGCTATTCCAGAATATGTTTTACACAGCGGATGCCCTTCCAGCAATAACCAAGTACTGGGAAACACCCATACACACTCATTCACACACACTACGACCAATTTAGCTCATCAGTTCCCCTATAGCGCATATATTTGGACTGTGGGGGTAACCTGAGCACCTGGAGGAAACCCACACCAACACTGGGAGAACATGCAAACTCCACACAGAAATGCCAACTGACCCAGCCGGGATTTGAACCAGCGACCTTCTTGCTGTGAGGCCACAGTGCTAACCACTGAGCCACCGTGTTAATATTTAAACTGCAAACAAAATATTTATCTAGACTTTTTGTCTTCTATCTAATATAAATATCTAAACACTCTTATATCGAGAAGCATTTCCCAGGCAAGCAAAACGTATTGTCTTGTTTGCAGAGACAAAATAAAGTGAGTTTTTAAATTAAAACAAGCAAAATAATCTGCCAATGGGGTGAGTGGAATAATCTGATGTCAAAAGGGAAAATATGATGATTTTTCTTTCCCAATTGTCAGATTATTTTACTGGTTTTAATGAAAAACTCACTTCATTTTGACTCATTATCTCCTAAATCAACACGATATGTTTTGCTTGCCTGGAAAATGCTTCTTGATATAAGAATGTTTAGATATTTGGACTAGAAACAAGACAAAACATCTAAATTAAAAAAGCATTTATTTTTTTGCACTGAAATTATAAAAGATAAAAAATAATTTGAAGACATTTCCAACTGGTTGAGATCAATTGTTACACTGAAAAAATTATTCAAAGATGATTCCTTGAATTTACTAAATTTTTTTACGTTAAGTGGTTGTAAACAATTTATTTAAGCTGAATTTAAACAAACAAATTAAGTTGAAAATTGCTCAATTTAATTTGTTTGTTTAAATTCAACACAAATAAATTGTTTGCAACAGTTTTGCATGCAACACTTTTTTTCAGTGTAGATCTGATTCTCTGCAGATATGAAGATGTTTTGTACTTTATACACTTTAAACTGTAAGATGAACAAGATGCCATTTTGTACATGTAAAGAGAATATGATATTATAAGCCAGACACATTAAATATGATGAAAGAAACAAAAAAAAGTGGAAATTGTGAGATCTATTGATGATTTTGGTCATGAAATGTCACTATATCGGTTCGTCTGGTTAAACAATGCCTTCAGTGTTGAGTGATGTTCGCAAAAACACAGATGCATGAAATTCCCTGTTTCGTAAAACACACACACACACACACACACACACACACACACACACAAATGCATGAAATTCCCTGTTTCGTAAAACACACACACACACACACACACACACACACACACACACACACACACACAAATGCATGAAATTCCCTGTTTCGTAAAACACACACACACACACACACACACACACACACACACACACAAATGCATGAAATTCCCTGTTTCGTAAAACACACACACACACACACACAAATGCATGAAATTTCCTGCTTGTAAAACATTCACTCACACATACAGACGTGCACAATCGCGAGTGTAAAACCGATAATTTAAATTCTTTTACATAGTTTTGCTCAATTATCTCCAGCCTGGACACACACACACGAGAATACCACACAGTGTTTAAATAACTCATTATGACAATGTTGTTGAACTGCTGCTGTTGGTCCTACATTTGATAGATTTGATGCATTTGATCACAGAATCTTAAAAATATAGATTCTAGAGGAGATTTTTAGTTTATTTACTGAGGGTGAAGTTTAGGTATACTTTAATTCAATTCAATTCAATTCAATTCCTCTTTATTTGTATAGCACTTATACAATGTAGATTGTGTCAAAGCAGCTTCACATAAAAGGTCACAGTAAATAGGAACAGTGTAGTTAAGTTTGTAGTGTTTAAGTTCAGTTCAGTTTAGCTCAGTTCAGTGTGGTTTAATAATCACTACTGAGAGTCCAAATATTGAAGGGCAAATCCATCGATGCACAGCTCTACAGATCCTGAACCATGCAAGCCAGTATACTTTACCTACAACTGGAAACACAGGTATGTTATTAAACATCGACACACTGATCATATTTAGCCCACTGTACTCAACTACACTCTTCAAAAGATCCGTAAATTAGCAGTTTTTCGTATTTTGTTATTTGTGTTTTTATTTTTCTACATTTATTTCTGCTTCTCAATTGCATTATGAGATCTTGATCTTTCTTTTAATCAACTTTCAACCTCAAAAAGTGTGAAAAAGTGTTTTATTTTATCGTAGAATCTCAAATAGGAAGGTTCAAGAAGACATTTCTGATTCATTTACACTTTATTTTAATGGACAATTCACACTATTAACAAACAATTAAGACTTTTAGCTTAATAAGCTACTAATTACCAGTTTATTAACAGTTGTTGAGGTAGTAGTTGGGTTTAGGTATCCTACTTTATGTGCTATAAATGGTGCTATAAATCGTGTAGTAAATGGTGTAAATTGTGACAAACAATTGTGGAAAAGTGCAAGATTTTAATACTCTAAAGTTTATTTCGCTAGCACACATTGTTAGTTTTAAGGTAAAGGAGGTAAAGGAGGTCGAGCCTTCTCATTTATAGCTCCTAAACTCTGGAATAGCCTTCCTGATAACGTCCAAGGTTCAGACACACTCTCCCAATTCAAAACTAGATTAAAGACCTATCTGTTCAGTAAAGCATACACTTAGTGCACCACTTAGGGGGCTTCCACACAGGTTATGCATCTTGTTGATATACACTGTGAACATCAGCTACGCTAATTATTTTCTTTATTCTCCATTTCCACCTGGGGTTACTCTTCCCGAGGCCCTCAGACTATGCAGAGTCACTGATTCGATCCAAGACCAACGACGAGATGATCTCAAGGTTTCCATATCCTGGACCTGGCCGAATCCTGAGTAGCTACTGTGATGGTCATGGAAGAGTGGAGAACATGAGACTGTTTCCTGTGACGCTCCAGAGACAGACGAGTCTTCGCTGAGGCCAGCTTCCAGCCTCCACCACTAAGACTGCAGCTCTGCACAAGACGTTTGGCCAGTGGAGAAATTAAAATGATCGTGCCCAACTGAGCCCAAAGGTTTTTTTACTTCACTTTCGCCATTAGTGAAGTTTTTTTTCCCTCTCCGCTGTCGCCACTGGCTTGCATGGTTCGGGATCTGTAGAGCTGCGCATCGTTGGATTTGCTCTTCAGTGTTTGGACTCTCAGTAGTGATTATTAAACCACACTGAACTGAGCTCAACTGAACTGAACTTAAACACTACAAACTGAACTACACTGTTCCTATTTACTGTGACCTTTTATGTGAAGCTGCTTTGACACAATCTACATTGTATAAGCGCTATACAGATAAAGGTGAATTGAATTGAATTGAATTAGTTTTAAGGTGAACAGTTGATTTGTGTAAATTAATCTACTTTTTTATTTATTGTAGGTTTACCTGACAGGGACAATACGTATTGATAATACAGAAATGTATAGTGTTCACTGCAAAAATGCTTTTTTATATGGAGTTTTTGTCTTGTTTCTAGTGCAAATAATCTAAAAATTCTTAGACCGAGAAGGATTTTCTAGACCAGCTAAACAGATTGTCTCGTTTTCAGAAATAGTAAGTCAAAATGGGTTTTTCCTTAAAACAAACAAAATAATCTGACAATGAGGTAAGCGGCTGCACGGGTGGCACAGTGTTTGCACGTTTTCCCCCACAGTCCAAAGACATGCGGTACAGGTGAATTGGGTACGCTAAATTGTCCGTAGTGTATGAGTGTGAGTGAGTGTGTATAGATGTTTCCCAGATATGGGTTGCAGCTGGAAGGGCATCCGCTGTGTTAAACATATGCTGGATAAGTTGGCGGTTCATTTCGCTGTGGCAATCACAGATTAATAAAGGGACTAAGCTGAAAAGAAAATGAATGAATGAGGTAAGCAAATTGAGTTTTAGCTAAAAGAAAAAAAAAAACAGTATTATTTTGCTTGTTTTAAGGAAAATTTCACTTAATTTTGACTCATTACTGAAAGCAAGACAATATATTTTGCTTGTTAGAAAGAAATTTTTAGATATTTGGACTAGAAAGTTCCTTGACTGATGGTATAAAAAGTATCTAGAAATATAATACAATTAATGTACAGTAAACACATTTCGAAATAGTGCATCCGGAAAGTATTAGCTCCTCACTTTTTCCACATTTGTTTATATTACAGCTTCATTCCAAAATGGATTAAATTAATTTATTTCCTCAACATTCTACACACTATCCCCCATAATGACAATGTGAAACAAGAGTTTTTGAAATTGTTGCAAGTTTATTAAAAATGAAACACCTGTAAAATCACACGTATATCAGTATTGACAGCCTCTGGCGTGAAGCTCTAAATTTAGCTCAGGAACATTCTGTTTCCACTGATCATTGAGATGTTTCAGCAGCTTCATAGGAGTTCACCTGTGCTCAATTCAGCTGATTGGACATGATTTGAAAAGGCAGACACCTGCCCATTTAAGGTCCCAGGGTTGACAGTGCATGTCAAAGCACAAACTAAGCATGAAGTCAAAGGAATTGTCTGTAGACCTCCGAGACAGGATTGTTTTGAGGCACAAGGCTGGGGAAGGTTACAGAAACATTTCTGCTGCTCTGAAAGTTCCAATGAGCACAGCGGCCTCCATCATCCGTAAGTGGAAGATGTTTAACCACCAGGACTCTTCCTGGAGCTGGCCGGCCATCTAAGCTGAATGATCGAGGGAGAAGTGTCTCAGTCAGGGAGGTGATCAATAACCCGATGGTCACTCTGTCTGAGCTCCAGCGTTCTTCTGTGGAGAGAGGAGAACCTTACAGAAGGACAACCATCTGTGCAGCAATCCACCAATCAGGCCTGTATAGTAGAGTGGCCAGACGGAAGAAACTCCCCGCTTGGAATTTACCAAAAGGCATCTGAAGGACTCTCAGACCATAAGAAACTAAACTCTCTGGTCAGACGAGACTCAAATTGAACTCTTTAGAGTGAACGCCAGGTATTACGTTTGGAGAAAAGCAGGCAGCGCTCATCACCAGGCTAATAACATCCCTACAGTGAAGCATGGTGGTGGCAGCATCATGCTGTGGGGATGTTGTTCAGCAGCAGGAACTGGAAGACTAGTCAGGATAGAGGGAAAGATGAATGCAGCAATGTACAGAGACATCCTGAATGAAAACCTGCTTCAGAGTGCTCTTGACCTCAGACTGGGGCGATGGTTCATCTTCCAGGATAATGACCCAAAGCACACCGCCAAAATATCAATGGAGCGGCTTCACAACAACTAGGTGAATGACCTTGAGTGGCCCAGCCAGAGCCCAGACCTAAATCCCATTGAACATCACTGGAGAGATCTGAAAATGGCTGTACACCGTCGCTTCCCATTTAACCTGATAAAGCTTGAGAGATACTGCAAAGAGGAATGGGCCAAAATTCCCAAAGACAGGTGAGCCAAGCTTGTGGCATCATATTAAAGAAGACTTGAAGCTGTAATCGCTGCCAAAGAAGCATCAACAAAGTATTGAGCAAAGGCTGTCAATACTGATGTACATATGATTTTACAGGTTTTTTATTTTTAATAAATTTGCAACAATTTTAAAAACTCTTTTTTTACAATTTTGGGGGATAGTGTGTAGAATGTTGAGAAAATAAATGAATTTACTCAATTTGGGAATAAGGCTTCAACTTAAAATAACATGGAAAAACACGGAAAAAGTGAAGCACTATTAATACTTTCTGGATGCACTGTACATCTTACAGATTATTCATTCTAAAAAATGTACAATCAATCAAAAATAATACAATAAAACCAACAGTACACACTCTATATGATTGTTTGTTTGCTTGTTTGTTCACTCTAATAAATGCTGAGCTCCACACAATCTGTTTGTGTTGGTTTAACATGAAGGAATTAAGCAAACTTATTAGTTTTTAAAATTTAAAGCGATTGAACTTATTATCGTATTTTCAGGGATCGCCACAGCGGAATGAACCACCAACTATTCCGGCATTTGTTTTACGCAGCGCATTCCCTTCCAGCTGCAACCCAGTACTGGGAAATACCCATACACACTCATTCACACACACACACACACACACATACACACACTACAGCCAATTTAGTTAATCAATTCTCCTATAGCGCATGTGTTTAGACTGTGGGGGAAACCGGAGCACCCGGAGGAAACCCACACCAACACGGGGAGAACATGCAAACTCCACACAGAAACGCCAACTGACCCAGCCGGTACTCAAAACTCAGCGACCTTCTTGCTGTCAAGCCAAAGTGTGACACCACTGAGCCGCAGGCAATTCAGACTTGCTTTCTTCTAACTCTCAAGCCATCCTTACTCGTCAAACAGAAAACCAGCACTATTAAGTGCAACACAAAGTCAGGTGGTTTCAGTAGCGTTTCCAAGTAAAGCTGTAGTGTGTTCTGTATTTGAGCTGGAAACAAGAGACACGCGAGAGGCATTTACAGAGCATTCCTGACAATAAGAAAATAGAAATGTGTTGTGTACAATTGAGATTTGACCTCGATATCAATTTCAACTTCTTTGTAAGATGTTTTTTTAGCCCGTCTGTAGTCTTACATAAATACACTGTAAAAAACTGCTGGGTTCTACATAATTGATTAGTGTTGCGACAACAATACGGAATTAAGTTAACTTATTAGTTTTTACAAATTTGAGTGGAGTGAACATAAGTTAAGAAATTAAAACATTTTGTTGTTTCAACTCATTTAATATAAGATGTTTGAGAAAACAGCAAACATAATATTCTGAGTGTCTCAGTCCATCAATTCTACAGATTCTCCAATAAAGACAAACAGAAAATCACAACATGTTTACTGTGTTTGAGTTTTACTGTGATTGTTTAGCAGATTTGAGCTCACAATAAGACCCCAGAGACATGCCGAAATTGCCAGTCATGCTTCCAGAGCATTTCTGACCATAATAACACACTGAAAAACATTACACTTTGAACCAACTAATAAAACAATACTCTATATTGTATATATACATATACACACACACACACACTACTGGTCAAAAATTTGGGGTCAGTTTTTTTTTTGTTTTTTTTTTTTAAAGAAAGTTATTCTGTTGATCAAGGTGGCATTTATTAAATGTAAAAAAAAAAATAATAATAACAATAATACTTAATAAATTTAAAAAATAAAAAGTTAAATTGGTAAATAATTATTCTAATTTTAATTAACTGCTTTCTTATTGTGTGTAGTTTCAAATGAAATTATTACTCCAGTCATTATTGCTTTAATTACTATTACCATTAGTAAGAATAATAGAAAAAATTATATATATATATATATATATATATATATATATATATATATATATATATATATATATATATATCACTACTAGACTACTACAGGAGAGGAAAGTAACTGTATTAAAATAGGCACTGTCCTTATAAATAAACTGCATAGTTGCAATCTATACAAAAGAGAGAGATCGACTTAGAATATCACTTACCAGTTTAATAATGATTTGATCAGCTGTAGTTAGAAAACACGCTGTTTTAATCTTGTGAGCAAGGGCTTATTATGCGGTCCTGACGCCATCTTATGGATAGACAATGTCAACCGTCTTTGGCTAATGGCTGCCGATGAGTTCTCTCAGAAATTATAAATATTTTAAAATAGGCACTATCCTTATAAATAAACCGCAGTTGCAATCTAAACATCTACATTCTTGACTAAAATGTCTCAAAAGTACATTATGTTGTCCAACAGCAGCAATATTTGTCAAACTGTAAAGTGTCCTCTTGTCGCTGTATGTTGTGGGCGGAGTAATACAGAAGAGTGAGGAGGCGGTACAAATGCTGTTAATGCAGAATATTGCACAGCTACCAGCCAATCAGATTCAAGAACCAGACAGAACGGTTGTCATACCTGCCAACACTCCCATTTTTCCCAGGAGTCTCCAGTATTTCAGACCCATCTCCCGCCCACCTCCCGTATTGTTCTGTCTCAATTATTTATATATAATATAATATAAATATAATAAATATATATATAAATATTTATATATATAGTTAGTTAGTGATTTTAAGAAATTTCACAGAAAATGTATGGGCAGAAAATACCAGTACATTCTCTGTTTGTTTGCTTGCTTGCTCGTTTGTTTGTTTGTTTGCTTGTTTGTTTGTATTTAAAGCTTTTCGCATTTAAAAGAACAAATCCCAAACCCCAAAATTTGGATAATATATTAATTAGAAATAATACATACATACATACGTATACACACGCACACACACACACAGACACACACATATATACAAATAATAATACAAATAACACACATAGTAAATAATAATAGTTATAGTGTAATATAATTAGTATTCTTAATTTTTAAAAGTTTTTTCAGAGCAGATGTGTTTGCTTCAGCTGAGGTTATTGTTTGCAGTGGAGAATAACAGGCGAGTAACTGTAATAATGAAATTATTGTGTTGATTTAGAATAATAAATTGCAAATAAACACGCCTTAGAACAGGTCTTTAGTCACTGCTGGTCCAACAGGTTTCTTTCTGCTTCAGGAGACAAAAGGAGGCGCAGACGAGAGAAGAAAAGAGGCTTTGAGCGCTGATAACAGACAGACGCACATTAAATAACGCACATATGAAAGAGCAATGCACACAATGGCAGAGCAACACCAGAGTCACTGCAGGAATGTGGGACTGAAATATCTCTGACATCTGCTGATGCTCTCAGACTTCACTGCTTTAAATGAGTCGCTGCTTTGCTTTAGAGATTCAGCCGATGACTTCATCTCGCTCGTGGGTTGTGTTTTAACCCATGGGTTGGGTCAAATGTCAAAACAAAACCAGTCTTAAATTTCACAGGTAAATTGGTGGGAATTGCCCAGAATACGCCGCTTACATTTGAAGTAAAGAATAAAAAATAATAACAATTTGAAATGAGGGGCGGCACGGTGGCTCAGTGGTTAGCACTGTGGCCTCACAGCAAGAAGGATGCTGGTTCGAGTCCTGGGTCAGTTGACATTTCTGTGTGGAGTTTGCATGTTCTCCCCGTGTTGGTGTGGGTTTCCTCTGGGTGCTCCGGTTTCCCCCACAGTCCAAACACATGCGCTATAGGGGAATTGATGAACTAAATTTGATGTTGTGTATGAGTGTGTGTGTGTGAATGAGTGTGTATGGGTGTTTCCCAGCACTGGGTTCAAGGGGGGTAGAATTGGCATGGATGGAGGGGATGTGTCCAGACCAATATCCACCAATTACTGAAATGTCCCCACCAATAATTTAATCGACCTCGAAATAAAATAGTGCTCCATCAACCCTTAGTAACTTACACATGCACAAAGTCATGTTCACTATGATTTCACCATAATACTAATAACCAAGGCTGTGCAATTAATCAACATTTGGTTTTGATTTTGGCCTCGATGATTATGAAAACAATAATTGGGATAGTTTGAGTCTCGGCTGGGTCAGTTGGTGTTTCTGTGTGGAGTTTGCATGTTCTCCCTGCGTTCACATGGGTTTCCTCCGGGTGCTCCGGTTTCCCCCACAGTCCAAACACATGCGCTATAGGAAAATTGGGTACATTAAAACAGCTTCACAGCAGGACGTTTACACAACAGATGACACATGAGTAAAGATGTTAAGGTCAAACTTTACAATGAGGTTTCATTAGTTCATGCAGTAACACTTTCTATGAAGCTCATGCTTATGTTCTGCTTTATGTTTCGTTTTCCTGGAACACATATGGACACACCCAACTGTTGGGTTAGTAATTGAAACTTAAGAGGAAGAAATTAAGATTTGGTCCATTTTTGACTCAACACTAATCTTAATCTCTTTTTTTGATTAGTAATATGTATTTGATTAATTTAATAGTTAGTTAATAGTTTAGCTCCCAGATTACAGCATCTTAAATGCGTTTAGTCTTTAATCTGCTACTTTAAATCGTGAACTGAAGTTTTCCACATTTTCTTCAAGAAAAAACAACATAAAATACAAAAATAATGAACTAATATAGATTTTGAAAGTCTGAGAATAGTATGTGTTTGTATTTATTGATTTTGTGGACCATCAGGGATTTTTGGTTTGTCATTTTAAATTTTCCTTCTCGTTTATAAAATTTTTCTATATCACATTTCTCTTCATGTTGTTTTAGGTATTTACTCTATTGTTATTGTTTTTACGGCCATTCTTTCCCACTTTCTGTAAAAATACTGTCTTAAGCTGTTTGTTGCCTGCTCACTTTTCTCAAAATCTGTGGCAATATTTGTGGCATTTGTTCAGTTGTTTTGCTGTGAAATGTATTCATTTATTATTATATTAATTATTTATTTCTTTGTTTGTTTGGTGATTACCTGATTAAAATGAGCATGTACAATTGGCACCAGTTTAAAATGATCATTACTGCAGCTACGGGACAAAGGGATTAAATAAATGTTTTAGGTGTACAGCTGTTAAGGGTTGGGAAAGGGACAGACAGCTGAGAACGGACTGATTTTAGGCCTATTTGGTTCATAAATAAAGATAGCGATATCAAAACACCAAATTAAAACATAATTCGTAAATCAGCGTCAGACCAGGGGTCCGTTCTTCGTACGTGATTTACTCAGTTAGCTGGATGTGGTTGTTGACGATTTGACATGATCTAGGATCGTTTCGTTGTTCAAAACTGATCCGAGAGTTGTTGTCATAGCAACAGTTCTAGTAGCTCAAACCTGCTAGGGAGCAGCTGCTCATTTCATATAAACAGGATTAGATCTGGTCAGCTAAAGCAAAGATAATACTGAAAGTATGTACCGAATTCGGATATTTTCTTACAGTAGTAGTTAAATACACTTGGGAAAATAGGAAATATGTATTTTTAACTATATATAAATATATTAAAAAATATATTTTAATAAAACTTATTCAATCTGCACTCCGAAACAAAAGTACAAAGACTGCCACCTGGTGGTTCAAAGAGAAAATTTATTGATATGAACTTTTTGGAAACACTTTAGTACAATCGCTTTAGTACAATTTGTGATAATAGACATGCACAATATGCAACTTTTTTTAAAGGAATAATACATTTATGCAGTCATGAACATATTTGATATTAATATGACGATGATTTGATGCTTCACAAAAGTTGCAGACACTTTTAATTCAATTCAATTCTTTACCAACGTCAATATTTCTTTACCTTTACCAATATCAAAATGCTTTTGTGATGCAAAATTAATGTAAACATTTAGTAATTCTTTACACCGGCTACTATAATACTACTATGACTATAGTAAAGAAAATCCACTCTAACAGTAAAACTAAATAAATTGCTAAATACTCTTGACACATGAAACTGTTGAAAAGTTATGGCGTTATATTTAACAAACCGTTTCCTATGAATTTTATGTAATTTTTCTCACATAGATCATTGAATATTAATCAGATGATGTCATATCTCTGCTGTGCCCTCAGCCAATCATTGCATTGCTGATCATGATTTCAAAGGATCGATAGATCTGTCCTTGATAACACACACAGCGATCTCAGATCAGTTCATCCAGACATTTAATCTGATTCACAGACTTGTTTGAAGAACCAAATTAGCCGGAGATCAGTTATCGAGATTAACAGATCCAGAATCGTCTTAGATCATTCAAGTGAGGTACGAAGAACGGACCCCAGAGGACATGGTGGCCAGTGCTAATATGTATCAAGCTCATGTGTTTTTAGAAATGTATGGATGAAAAAAAATCACTATTTTAATTTACTGAGCCGTGCTCGAGATGGTCACACCATAGAACAGTTTTAAGATTTGGTAATAAAGTAATAAAGTAATTACAGCCGCTTTTATAACAAGAGGTCCGCTGAAGACAGAACTGATTGTAAGCCTCCTCCAAGGAGAAAATAGTCATGCTCCAACCGTGGATCATTCTGTTCAGTGGTGTGAGGAGTCAGATCTAAAACTTAATGCAACAAAAACTAAGGATATGATTATTGATTTTAGAAGGAATCCTACAGCAGCTGAGGTGACTAATATCAGGGGTCAAAAAGTAGAATATGTGGAGAACTACAAATATTTGGGTACCATTATGTAAACTTTGAGGCAAACTGTGATGCTGTGTGCAAGAAGGGGCATCAGCGCCTATATAGTCGATTTTATCCTTCACTCTGGTGGCATGGTTGCGAAGTCTGTCTCTTAAAAACAGGAATAGACTGAGCCAGGTTATTAGTTGAGCAGGTTGATTGGTGGATCACAGCTGAGTATTGAATCCCTGTATAGTAGGCAGCTTTATGCCCAGAATATCAGTAGCTGTAGCTCTTATCATCTGTCTGAGGAGTTTATCCTGCTCCCTTTTAGGTCGAAGGTTTCAGATGCTTGTTAGTAGGACAAAACGTTACAGCAATAGCTTTGTCCCATCATCTGTTGTCGCTCTGAATAAATTGTAATCTTTAATAAGGTACTTTCGTATGTGTATATGTGAGTATGTATATGTGTGGTTTAATTGTTTGTATCAAATGCCAAACTATGCAGCAAAAAGAATCTACCTACGGGTACAAATACATCAGCTCAACTCATGTTTAAAAAACTACAGCATTCTAAATGACAACAATAATAATTTTTGCCATGTTTGACGGTGAACATCATGTCAACGATTTATCATGATCAAGATATGAGCTGTCTTATGTTGTGATGGTATATTATTGTCGTATTGGCCAGCCCTACACACACTATAGCTAATGAATTCTCTTTAACATTCATACTCATTCATAACAGTTTCATATCTTGAGGTCAAACTCGTAATTCTAGAAACTTCTGATGTTTTTCTGCCTGATTTGATCTTTTGCTGTGCGTTTGCTCACTGAAAATGACACATATCTTCTGGAATGTACTGTAAATAGCAGCTGTAAATCTGGGGTTATTAGTGATTTTCTATCTGTGACTGATCTGTGCTGATGACCCACTGCACAAGCATAGTAATAGATTCACGATACACCCCCTGAACAAGATACTGTAGTAATTTATATGCTTTTGAACCATACTATAGTAGTGTATTATACTGTATATGGTATTTACAACTCTTAACAATTTCTCCAGCATACTGTAGCATCAACTATAGCGAACTGATCTACTGTAATAAATACTGTAGTAAACTGTGGTTTAGTATAATATACCATGTAGTTGTAGAAAACTACAATATTGGGTTATTTGTCTATATTAGCAAGTCACACTTTATTTTGATAGTCTGTTTGTCGAATTTAAGTTAGATTGCATGTACATGTCAACTGCGTTCGGTGTTGTGATATTCTTTAAAACGACAGGGGGAGGTCAATAAACCAGGATAAACAGAGAAGTAGGAAGTTTCCGGAATTACGGCATATCATTAATATCATTCAAGATTTTGTTACTAATTATTTTGATTGTTTTTATAGATTATTTCAATGATTATAAAAAAAAATTATATCAAACTTTGATGCATCACTAGGCCCACATGGAATCTGCGTGCGCAGAATTCCACAGATTTTCCACAGAATTCCACAGATTTTCCACAGAATTCCACAGATTTTCCGCAGAATTCCACAGATTTTCCACAGAATTTTGCAGATTTTCCACATAATTTCGCAGATTTTCCACATAATTCCACAGATTTTCCACAGAATTTCGCAGATTTTCCACATAATTCCACAGATTTTCCACAGAATTTTGCAGATTTTCCACATAATTTCGCAGATTTTCCACATAATTCCACAGATTTTCCACAGAATTTCACAGATTTTCTGCAGAATTTCGCAGATTTTCCGCAGAATTCCAAAGATTTTACGCAGAATTCCACAGATTTTCGCAGATTTTCCACAGAATTCCACAGATTTTTCACAGAATTTTGCAGATTTTTCACAGAATTTAGCAGATTTTTCAAATTCCACAGATTTTCCGCAGAATTACACAGATTTTCTGCAGAATTTCACAGATTTTCCGTAAAATTCCACAGAATTCCACAGATTTTCCGCTGAATTTCGCCGATTTTCCGCAGAATTCCACAGATTTTCCGCAGAATTTCGCAGATTTTCCACACAATTCCACAGATTTTCCGCAGAATTCCACAGATTTTCCACAGAATTTTGCAGATTTTCCGCAGAATTCAACAGATTTTCCACAGAATTCCACAGATTTTCCACAGAATTCCACAGATTTTCCGCAGAATTCCACAGATTTTCCACAGAATTCCACAGATTTTCCGCAGAATTCCACAGATTTTCCACAGAAGTTCGCATATTTTCCGCAGAATTCCACAGATTTTCCACAGAATTTCGCAGATTTTCTGCAGAATTCCACAGATTTTCCGCAGAATTCCACAGAATTTCGCAGATTTTCCACAGAATTTCCGCAGAATTCCACAGATTTTCCACAGAATTCCACAGATTTTCCGCAGAATTTTGCAGATTTTCCGCAGAATTCCACAGATTTTCTGCAGAATTTCACGGATTTTCCTTAGAATTTTGCAGATTTTCTGCAGAATTTCACGGATTTTCCTTAGAATTTTGCAGATTTTCCGCAGAATTCAACAGATTTTCCGCAGAATTCCAGATTTTCCACAGAATTCCACAGATTTTCCACAGAATTTCGCAGATTTGACAGAATTTCCGCAGAATTCCAGATTTTCCGCAGAATTCAACAGATTTTCCGCAGAATTCCAGATTTTCCGCAAAATTCAACAGATTTTCCACAGAATTCCACAGATTTTCCACAGAATTTCGCAGATTTGACAGAATTTCCGCAGAATTCCACAGATTTTCCACAGAATTCCACAGATTTTCCGCAGAATTTAGCAGATTTTCCGCAGAATTCCACAGATTTTCTGCAGAATTTCACGAATTTTCCGCAGAATTCAACAGATTTTCCGCAGAATTCCAGATTTTCCGCAGAATTCAACAGATTTTCCACAGAATTCCACAGAATTCCACAGATTTTCCGCAGAATTTTGCAGATTTTCCACAGAATTCCACAGATTTTCTGCAGAATTTCACGGATTTTCCACAGAATTTTGCAGATTTTCCGCAGAATTCCAGATTTTCCGCAGAATTTAACAGATTTTCCACAGAATTCCACAGATTTTCCGCAGAATTCCACAGATTTTCCGCAGAATTTTGCAGATTTTCCGCAGAATTCCACAGATTTTCTGCAGAATTTCACGGATTTTCCGCAGAATTTTGCAGATTTTCCACAGAATTCCACAGATTTTCTGCAGAATTTCACGGATTTTCCGCAGAATTTTGAAGATTTTCCACAGAATTCCACAGATTTTCCGCAGAATTCCGCAGATTTTCCACAGAATTCCACAGATTTTTCGCAGAATTCCACAGATTTTCCGCAGAATTCCACAGATTTTCCGCAGAATTCCACAGATTTTCCGCAGAATTCCACAGATTTTCCACAGAATTTCGCAGATTTTCTGCAGAATTCCACAGATTTTCCGCAGAATTCCACAGAATTTCGCAGATTTTCCACAGAATTTCCGCAGAATTCCACAGATTTTCCACAGAATTCCACAGATTTTCCGCAGAATTTTGCAGATTTTCCGCAGAATTCCACAGATTTTCTGCAGAATTTCACGGATTTTCCGTAGAATTTTGCAGATTTTCCGCAGAATTCAACAGATTTTCCGCAGAATTCCAGATTTTCCACAGAATTCCACAGATTTTCCACAGAATTTCGCAGATTTGACAGAATTTCCGCAGAATTCCAGATTTTCCGCAGAATTCAACAGATTTTCCGCAGAATTCCAGATTTTCCGCAAAATTCAACAGATTTTTCACAGAATTCCACAGATTTTCCACAGAATTTCGCAGATTTGACAGAATTTCCGCAGAATTCCACAGATTTTCCACAGAATTCCACAGATTTTCCGCAGAATTTAGCAGATTTTCCGCAGAATTCCACAGATTTTCTGCAGAATTTCACGAATTTTCCGCAGAATTTTGCAGATTTTCCACAGAATTCCACAGATTTTCCGCAGAATTTTGCAGATTTTCCACAGAATTCCACAGATTTTCCGCAGAATTCAACAGATTTTCCGCAGAATTCCAGATTTTCCGCAGAATTCAACAGATTTTCCACAGAATTCCACAGAATTCCACAGATTTTCCGCAGAATTTTGCAGATTTTCCACAGAATTCCACAGATTTTCTGCAGAATTTCACGGATTTTCCACAGAATTTTGCAGATTTTCCGCAGAATTCCAGATTTTCCGCAGAATTTAACAGATTTTCCACAGAATTCCACAGATTTTCTGCAGAATTCCACAGATTTTCCGCAGAATTTTGCAGAATTTCCGCAGAATTCCACAGATTTTCTGCAGAATTTCACAGATTTTCCGCAGAATTTTGCAGATTTTCCACAGAATTCCACAGATTTTCCACAGAATTCCACAGATTTTCCGCAGAATTCCACAGATTTTCCGCAGATTTCCACAGATTTTCCACAGAATTCCACAGATTTTCTGCAGAATTTCGCAGATTTTCCGCAGAATTCCACAGATTTTCTGCAGAATTTCGCAGATTTTCCGCAGAATTCCACAGATTTTCCGAAAATCTATACTGGTCATTATGGTGTACTTGGAGACAATTTTTTTCTGAGGTGGTACTTGGTGAAAAATGTTTGAGAACCACTGCACTAGAGTATTTTTCATTTAGGAAAGAGTAAGAAATAGTCTTTAAAAATGAAGGTATCAAAAGTACAGTTAAAAATGCTGGGCTTGTTTCAACCCAAATATGGACATCAATCACAGTAAATCTTTTACATCAGTCTATTGTAAAAACAAAATGCACATAAAAACCGGTGGACGGGAACATGACTACACTTGTCGCCTTTTTAATGCAAATAATGGTGTACAGTAATATACCTGAACATGCTGTTTTCAAGATTCTTGCTCTTTCACAAATGTTCTGTTTCCAAGAATGCAGAAAAAAGCATTCGTGCGTGAATGCATGTGTATGTTGACATGTTCACGGATCATTGGTGAATAGTTTACCTCCAACCTTTAAAGCCGCACCTCCAGAAGAACAACCTCAGTCAGTTCAGTCAGTCTGAGGACGCTTTAATCTGTTTTTACTGTAAATAAGCACTAATATGATCAACACTGTCACTCAACACAACAGATCCATAATCACTCCATCAATCTGCATCTGAACATGTTCATTTATTCTTTTTTAAATACATCCCAAGTGTTGTTTAACAGGATGATTTTATTTTCAGCCTCAACCCAGTACTGGTAAACACCCATACACAATCATTCACACACACACGCTACGGTCAATTCAGTTAATCAGTTCCCCTATAGCGCATGTGTTTGGACTGTGGGAAAAACCACCGGAGCACCCGGAGGAAAATATATATTATTATTATTAAATATGAAATAATAATAATAATAATAATAATAATAATAATAATAATAATAATAATAATACAAAATTCACAGGAGTTGAAGGTTGTTGAAGGTCTTTGCTACTTAACACACGTTAGTACATTTTTGGCATTATTTAAGGAGTTGCTGCTGTGTTTTTAAAACGTTAGTAATATGTTGTGACACATTCTTGGCACATTCCTATTGAGATTTACACTTTACACAACACACTTCTGGACACAAAGAGTATGAAGATGCTTATTTGGCATGACGGAGGCAGATAAAGACAGATGAACAGACAGGCGGATAGATAGACACGGACAGAAAGACAAAATGATAGACTGATTAAAAGACAGCTACAAAGATAGATGGATAACTAGAAAGAAAGAAAGAAAGACAGACAGACAGACAGATGGATAGACAGAAAGATAGACAGAGGAATTGATATATATATAGAAAAACCGACAGATGGCTAGATAGATAGAAAGCAAGACAGACAGACAGATGGATAGATATATAGATGGACAGACAGACATACAAACCGACAGATAGATTGATAGCTAGAAAGACGGACAGACAGACAGACAGACAGACAAATAGATAGATAGATAGACAGACAGACAGACAGACAGACAGACAGACAGACAGACAGACAGATAGATAGATAGATAGATAGATAGATAGATAGATAGATAGATAGATAGATAGATAGATAGATAGATAGAAAGATTGATAGCTAGAAAGACAGACAGACAGACAGACAGACAGACAGACATAGATAGATAGATAGATAGATAGATAGATAGATAGATAGATAGATAGATAGATAGATAGATAGATAGATAGATAGATAGATAGATAGATAGATAGATAGAAAGACGGACAGACGGACAGACAGACAGACAGACAGACAGATAGACAGATAGACAGATAGATTGATAGCTAGAAAGACGGACGGACGGACGGACGGACAGACAGATTGATAGCTAGAAAGACGGACAGACGGACAGACAGACAGACAGACAGACAGACAGACAGACAGACAGACAGACAGATAGATAGATAGATAGATAGAAAGACAGACAAGCAGAAATATAGACACACAAGCAGATAAAAATATATATAGACTGATAAATAGACAGATAGAAAGATGGATGGACAGACAGATATAGATAATACATAGACAGACAGAGAGATCTCCTCTAGTGAACAGAAGTGTTTGAATATAGAGATGGAGTGTCCGCCAGTGTGTGCTTGATTTTCTCCTCTTCAGAAATAACTCACTAATACAGTAATAGCAGCTGGAAATACAGGTTGAGCTGGTGGAGGATCACGAATCACTGCACGTCTCTCACTGACAGACACAATGTAATATTACATCCTGATAACATGCATATCAGCGTAGAGATGTTAATATAAGCTGACAATGTGAATCGTGTGTGTTGTTAAACAACTGGAATGAGGAACACCACACACTGAGGCTTTCTCAATCACTCCTGTACACTGCAGGCGGTTTCTGACTTCACACATCAGTGGACAACAGACTCAAACGCCAGTCCACGTGAACACGACGACATTACAGAGGAAAACACACACAGATCAACACTAAATCATTCGCCTTCCTGTTTATATGATTTTTATACATATATATTTACCTATATATATTTACCTATATATTTTAAGTGCTGTTTAACAGAGCAAGAACATTTTTCACAGCATTCCCATTGAGCTTTTACATTTTGGAGAAAGTCTGATTTCTTTTAGCTTGGCTGGAATATAAAAAAAACACAGACAGACAGACAGACAGACAGACAGACGGATAGAAAGATACATACACGGATAGAAAGACAAAGACAGACAGATAAAAGACAGTCAGGCAGACATATATAAAGACAGAGTCAGTCCGACAGATAGAAAGACAGAAAGTCAGACAAAAAAGGACAGACACATTAAAAAGACAGGCAGACAGGACAGACAGAAAGACGGTTAGTCAGTGACAGACACATAGAAAGACAGACAGACCTATATAAAGACATTCAGACAACAAACAAACAAAAAAACAGACAGTCAGACAGATTGACAGACAGACAGACAGATAGACAGTCAGACAGCGAGAAAGACAGACAGATAAAAAGACATTCAGACAGACAGTCAGAAAGACAGATAAACAGACATGCAGATAGAAAGAAACAGTCAGACATATAGAATGACAGACTGACAAAGAGAGACGTATAGAAAGACAGACAGGCAGCTATAAAGACAGACGGTCAGATAGAAATACAAACAGATAGAAAGACAGACAGACAGATAAAAGACAGACAGACAAACAGATAGAAAGACAGACATTCAGACAGATAAAAAGATATTCAGACAAACAGAAAGATAGAAAAACAGACAAACGGTCAGACAGACAGAAAGAAAGACAAGCATGCACTCAGTGCATCACTTGCTTCTCATTTATATACACTATGAACAGCAGCTACGCTAATTATTCTCCATTTCCACCTGGGGATACTCTTCCCGAGGCCCTCAGACTATGCAGAGTCACTGATTCGATCCAAGACCAACGACGAGATGATCCCAAGGTTCCCATAATCCTGGACCAGGCCGTATCCTGAGCAGCTGCTGTGGTGGTCATTGAGGAGTGGAGAGCATGAGACTGATTCCTGTGATGCTCTGGGGACAGATAAGTCTCGCTGACGTCCAGCTTCTCCAGTGCCTAGACTGCAGCTCTGCACAAGACGTTTGGCCAGAGGAGAAATGATCGTGCCCAACTGAGTCTGGTTTCTCTCCAGGTTTTTTAATTCTTCACTTTCGCCAATTGGTGAAGTTTTTTCCTCTCCGCTGTCATCACTAGCTTGCATGGTTCGGGATCTGTAGAGCTGCGCATCGTTGGATTTGCTCTTCAGTATTTGGACTCTCAGTAGTGATTATTAAACCACACTGAACTGAGCTCAACTGAACTGAACTTAAACACTACAAACTGAACTACACTGTTCCTATTTACTGTGACCTTTTATGTGAAGCTGCTTTGACATTGTATAAGCGCTATACAAATAAAGGAGAATTGAATTGAAGAAACAGGCAAACAGACAGACAGTCAGACAGATAGAAAGAGACGATCAGACATATAGAAAGACAGACCGATGGAAAGACAGGGAGACAGACATATAGAAAGACAGACAGGCAGCCATAGAGACAGACGGTCAGACAGATAGTAATACAGACAGACAGACAGACAGACAGAGAGATAGATGGACAGATAGATACACAGAATATTGAACAGACAAATAGACAGATAAAAAGACTGGCAGAGAGAGAGAGAGAGAGAGAGAGAGAGAGAGAGAGAGAGAGAGAGAGAGAGAGAGAGAGAGAGAGAGAGAGAGAGAGAGAGAGAGAGAGACAGACAGACAGACAGACAGATAAAAATATAGACAGACAGACAGAAAGTGGGACAGACAGAAACAGTGAGATAGACAGTTAGACAGAGAGAGAGAGAGAAAAACAGACAGAAAGACAGACAGACAGATAGTAATACAGACAGACAGACAGACAGAGAGAATATTGAACAGACAAATAGACAGATAAAAAGACTGGCAGAGAGAGAGAGATAGAGAGAGAGAGAGAGAGAGAGAGAGAGAGAGAGAGAGAGAGAGAGAGAGACAGACAGACAGACAGACAGATAAAAATATAGACAGACAGACAGAAAGTGGGACAGACAGAAACAGTGAGATAGACAGTTAGACAGAGAGAGAGAGAGAAAAACAGACAGAAAGACAGACAGACAGATAGTAATACAGACAGACAGACAGACAGAGAGAAAGATAGACAGATAGAAAGACAGACAGAATATTGAACAGACAAATAGACAGATAAAAAGACTGGCAGACAGGTAAATAGAAAGACAGCCAGACAGGCAGATAAACAGACAGGCAGAGAGAAAGACAGACAGAGACAGAAAGTAAGATAGACAAAAACAGAGACAGACAGTGGGACATATAGAAAGACAGTCAGAGAGAGAGAGAGAGACAGAAAGACAGACATATAGAAAGACAGATATACTGTAAAGACAGGCGGTCAGACAGATAGATAGACAGACAGACAGACAGTCAGATCAATACTATTTCTCAAGATTTATTTTCAGTTTTCTACTGAACAAACCACGAATATTGTCTAATGACTCACCTAATTACCCTCATTAAGCCTTTAAACTGCACTTGAAGCTGAATACTAGCATCTAATGTAATATTATGTGCTGTCATCAAGACAAAGACGAAACGAAGTTGTCATTAGAAATGACTGATGATTAAAACTGTTATGTCTGAAAAATACGATTTGACCAGTAATATAATGACAGGATTAAATGAAGAGTAGTATTCACTAATAATAATAATAATAATACATCTTATTTAAAGGTGCATTTCTGGCAACTCAAGGACACCTTACAGAGAAATAATATAGATAAAAATATATATACATACACTGCAATAGTGCAGATACACTTGAGTATTAAAAGCCATCTTAAATAGGTGGGTTTTTAGTCTTGATTTGAGTAATAAGAGGGAGTCGATGTTTCTGATGGCAGGTGGTAGTGAGAGCTCCAAAGCCGGAGAGCAGAGCAGCTGAATGCTCTACTGCCCATGGATGATAGATGAGCAGAGGGAACATACAAGTGGAGGGAGGAAGGAGATCGCAGGGTGCGAGAGGGAACAGAAATGTGGATGAGGGCAGACAAATATGGAGGGGCGAGATTGTGGATTATGGATGGCCTTGAATGCTTTGAACAGTCAAATTTTTTAATAAAAAAAGAACTGGTGACCAGTGAAGCTGCTGCAGGACAGAGGTGATGTGATGAGAAGGGGTTCTGGTGATGATACGGGCAGCTGAGTTCTGGACCAATGATTTATGAGTGAGACCAAAGAGAAGAGAGTTGCAGTAATCTAAATGAGATGTGACAAGGCTATGGACGAGAACAGCAGTGGTGTGAGGGTCAAGAGAAGGGCGGAGACGGTTAATGTTGTGTAGGTGGAAGTAAGCAGATCGGGTGATGGTATTGATGTGAGAATCAAAATCAAGGATGACACACAGACTCAACCTGTTTAGAGGGATAAATGAAACAGTCATTAATAGAAAGAGCAAAGCTGTCAGTTTCAGAGAGTTGATTTGGTACCAATAAGCAAAACCTCAGTTTTTGAGCTATTTAATTTGAGGAAGTTAACAGAGCCAAGATTTGATTTCTGCTTAGCAGACTGTAAGGGATTAAGGTGTAAAACAAGAAGAGGGTTTGCCAGAGATATAGAGCTGGGTGTCATCCGCATAGCAGTGGAACTGTATGTTATATTTACGGAGAATATTAGCAAGGGGAAGGAGATAGATGATAAAAAGCAGGGGCCTCAGGACTGAGCCCTGAGGTACGCCCGAAGAAACTGTAAAATGCTGAGAAGTGAATGAATTGAGTTGAATGAACTGAGTGCGGCCAGAGAGAGAAGATTTGAACCAGTCAAGTGTGATATTGCTGATGCCAAGAGAAGATAGTCTATTGATGAGCAGAGGGACAAATAGACAAATAGTGCCAAATGCCACACTCAGGTCGAGGAGAATGAGAACAGATATTAGTCCATCAGCTGCCGTTAAAAGGTTGTTAGTGACTTTAATAAGGGCAGTTTTCGTGCTGTGAAGTGGTTGGAAATCGGACTGGAACGGTTCATACAGGTTGTTCTGAGATAAGTGGGTTTGGAGTGATACTGTGAACATGAGCTGAAAAACTCAAATCTGTTTTCTGTTGAGAATCTTTATTGGACTCATGTAACACACACCGTCAATGTCCTACGTGCCATCCCACATGAAGAATATACTTTAATAACGTATAGTAAATATTGCAGTGTCTTTGAACCACACAATAGACAAGTCTAGAAAACTGTACATATTATAGTAACTCTACAAAGAAATGCTCCGGAATTATTTTTTTCCTTTTATTGTTTTACTACAGTAAACTGTGGTGTATTGTAGCATTATTTATCTTATAGCTGTGGAAAACTATTGGGTCATTTATAATAATATACACCACCTGACAAAAGTCTTGTCACCTATCGAAGTTTTAGGAACAATAAAATCATATCTTGACTTCTAGTTGATCATTTGGTATCAGAAGTGTCTTATATGAAAGGTAAAGGCCTCTAGATGAGGCTTATTTGAGCACAATATAATCTGATCATGCCTTGATGTTGACTGATTTGATTAGGACAGTAAGGTCTGACTCTGCTTAGACTAAAGTCTGCTCACTGAACCTTCAATAATGTCCAGTATAGAATATGTGCTCATGCTGCAGTGGAAACAGAATGAATATTGTGTCTGACTCCATCATGAGCTTGGAGGACTGCATCCATACATCTCTGCAATGACTCAAATCACTGATTAATAAAGTCATCTGGAATGGCGAAGAAAGCCTTCTTGCAGGACTCCCAGAGTTCATCAAGAGTCTTTGTGTTCATCTTCAACGCCTCCTCCTTCATCTTACTCCAGACATGCTCAATAATGTTCATTTCTGGTGACTGGGTTGGCCAATCCTGGAGCAGCTTGACTGCTTTGCTTTCAGGAGCTTTGATGTGGAGGCTGAAGTATGAGGAGCGCTATCCTGCTGGAGAATTGTCCCTCTCCTGTGGTTTGTAATGTAATGGGCAGCACAAATGTCTTGATACCTCAGGCTGTTGATGTTGATCATCCACTCTACAGATCTCTCGCACACCCCCATACTGAATGTAACCCCAAACCATGATTTCTCCTTCACCAAACTTGACTGATTTCTATGAGAATTTTGGCTCCATGTGGGTTCCAGTAGGTCTTCTGCAGTATTTATGATGATTGGGATGCAGCTCAACAGATGATTCAGCAGAGAAATCCACCTTCTGACACTTTGATCAACTAGAAGTCAAGTTATTACTCGTTGCTCTTACAACTGGGATCGACGACAAGACTTTCATCAGGTAGTGTATTAGTTGTGTGACCATTACAACAACAGAATCTCACAAGAGATTAATTCAAGAGCTTAACAATAGTGTGGATCAAAAACACCACAGTATTTACCAGAAATGACAATAGTTGCTTTGAATGTTCTGCATTATATAATGTATAAGTAAATAATAATAACAATGGCTTATTCATCTGCTGCAATCATTCATTGGGGGGGGGGGGGGGATCTCAAAACAAATATACGTGACATGTTCTATATGTTTAAATAACAGACTGAGGAATATTGCAGTTCATGCAGTGTTTCTGCCCTCTAGTGGCGACAGAAGGAACTTGTTGATGGAAAAAGCAAGTTTCTATAGAATGATTCATTAATAATCCAGTAATGACAATGCTAAGAGAAACTGAAGCGATCATGCACAGAAATAGCTGAAATGTAGGACAAACAGACCAGTCATGATCATAATCCCTGAGCAATTACAGACCAAAATATAGAATAAATGAGAAGCAATTTTAACTGAGGCAGCAATTTAAAATGATCACAGACATAAAAATGGCACTACAATTTTCATGTAACAGGATATAAATACAAGATACTGCAGTTACTCATCTATTATTGCTATTATTCAGCAGAAACTTCTGACCTCTGATGTAACAGTTTGACTTAATATTGAATTAAACAGTCTTATTATCTTTGGGAAATAGTGGAAATATAAATATATACAGTACACCACAGACAATGAGCTTAGAATGACCAAGAGGCGACACTCAATAGAACGTTCCATTGCAAGAGCAGCACCCAGCAACAGCCCCGGATTCCGCCATTTTGGAGTGAAAGCGATCGGCTGTCCGTTGGATGTTATTGCTGTTGTGATGGCAAGCAGCTGCTTTGTTTTTTATTTATTTACTTAAAAAGCGCATTAAAGCTGAGATACAACATGAAAGACGACAATACAACACTTACTATCACAATAATCAGAACTTATATAGTTTATTTTACAGACTTATAATATGTTGTTGTTCTATTGGAATTTTCATTCCAAAATGGCTGCCGCGGCCCTCTAGTGGCTGTTTTCCAAATCGCATTAGAGTGTCGCCTCTTGGTGATTCTATGCTCTTTGACACAGAAGTGAAAATCTTGTTTTTTTATTCAATCTGTAGCAACTAAAGAGTTGATAAGAAAAACAGTGAAATAGTCAAAAATCATGAAAAAAGAAAGATTTAAAAGTGCTGTTTTCTCTGTAAATATACTGAAAATGTCATTTATTTCTGCGATGTATTCAGCATCATTACTTATAGCTTAAGTGTTCAGTGTCATGATCATTCAGAAATCAATATAGTATATTAATATTTGATAATCAATACAGCTTGTGCATCAAATAAAAGACAAAAAATATATAAGAAACAAGACCACAGTGGCTTCTCCAGTAAACTCCATGTCTGTCTGATATTTGCTCCAGATTATCAAGGAGAGACGATTTTGTTCTCTTTGACTCATCGATTGGAAACGTTGCTTTATCCGCAAATATTTTACGCCAGATTCCAGTTTTGTGCATAAATATAAATTGCATTTTTTGGATGGGAACACAGCTTAAGTCCTAAAGCACACTTCAGCCAATCAGCAGTCTAGTATTTACAGTGGAGCTATTAAAAAGGGGCGGGTCTTGTTGTGAAATTCGCCTATAGTGCACCTTTAATAATTTAACAGCCCATCATCAATTATTGCTTAAATAATCAATTATAATATACCCTTTTGTTTTCATTTCTTATTTCTTTTTGTTGCCACTTTTTGTTGCTAATACAGGTTTATTCAGTATCACTTTAATTTGATGGTCTCTTTAACACATTTTGTTAATTTTAGGTTACATTGCAACTAATTCTTATTAGAGTATTAGTGGGTCATTGAGGTAGGGTTTGGGTTATTTTATTTGTCATTTCCGTTAAAGGCTTTTAAATAGGGAGACAGAGGAAAGGCACTTGCACATGCTTGTGAAATGAAGTGAACTAGTGAGCTTAGTCTCTATTTCACGGGTCGCCACAGTGGATTGAACCACCAACTATTCCAGCATACGTTTTACGCAGTGGATTCCCTTCCAGCTGCAACCCAGTAATGGGAAACACCCATACACACTCATTCTCTCACACACACACACACACTCATACACTACGGCCAATTTAGTTAATCAATCCTCCTAAAGCGCATGTGTTTGGGCTGTGGGGGAAACCAGAGCACCTGGAGGAAACCCACGCCAACATGGGGAGAGCATGCAACCTCCACACAGAAATGCCAACTGACCAAGCCGGGACTTGAACCAGTGACCTCCAACATTGCTTTTTTCTTGATTGTTCTGTTCACCTGCCGGAATTGGGTTATCTTGCCCCGCCCCTAATAGGGTTACAATACAAGAAGGCCCCCTCCAGTTGGGTGGTGGAGCTGCGGTGAGGCCTTTCTTTCCCCATTCTTTGTTGCTGCATATCTGAATCTCTAGATGCAAGTTAGTAAGTAAGTGATATGTATTTATGTAGTGCATTTATTGTGTATGGCCATACACCCAAAGCGCTTCACAATCATGAGGAGGTCTCTCTACACCACCACCAGTGTGCAGCTTCACTTGAATGATGCAACGGCAGCCACAGGACAATGGGGCCAGTGCACTCACCACATACCAGCTATAGGTAGAGTGGAGAGTCAGTGATAGAGCCAATTCAGTAGATGAGGATGATTGGCCGGTAAGGGCCAATGGAGAAAATTTGGCCAGGATGCTGGGGTTACACCCCTACTCTTTACATTAAGTGCTATGGGATTATTAATGACCACAGAGAGTCAGGACCTCAGTTTAACATCTCATCTGAAAGACAGCGCTTACTGACAGTATAGTGTCCTCTTCACTATACTGGGGCATTAGGACTCACACAGACCGCAGGTTGAGCACCCCCCTGCTGGCCTTACTAACAACATTTCCAACAGCCACCTAGCTTCAGTGAGTCACCGGTCTTGGGCTGCTGGGTGATCTGGCTGTGGACCAGATCTGTGTTGTATTTGTATTCAACTAAATGCGCAAAAGGGACCATCAAAATAAAGGGTGAGTCTCAATCAGCTCCCGAGGTTGTGGATCAGTGGGTCGTGAACAAACATTTGGCCACTGATGAGATTGGTTCACTACATACTCGGACACTGAGTGGGAAAGCCTCATTGTACATCTAGAAACTGGAATTTATTAACAAATAATATTTTTCATATGATTTTAAAACCCCATTATAGTTAAATAATTTGTTATAAATGTTTGCTAGATAGTTCCTAACCTGTTTAGCTATGTTTATGTATATATATATATATATATATATTTGAAGTCAGAATTATTAGCCCCCCTGTTTATTTTTTTCCCAATTTCTGTTTAACAGAGAGCAGATTTCTCCAACACATTTCTAATCATAATAGTTTTAATAACTCATCTCTAATAACTGATTTATTTTCTCTTTGTCATGATGACAGTAAATAATATTAGACTAGATATTCTTCAAGACACTTCTATACAGCTTAAAGTGACGTTTAAAGGCTTAACCAGGTTAATTAGGTTAACTAGGCAGGTTAGGGTAATTAGGCAAGTTATTGTGTAATGATGGTTTGTTCTGGAGACTATCGGGGGAAAATATATATAGCTTAAGGGGGCTAATAATTTTGACCTTAAAATGTTTTTTAAATAATCTAAAATTGCTTTTATTCTAGCTGAAATAAAACAAATAAGACTTTCTCCAGAAAAAAAATATAATCAGACATACTGTGAAAATTTCCTTGCTCTGTTAAACATCATTTGGGAAATATTGGGAAAAGATTAAAAACTATTTTTATAAATATGTCTCTCGTTTGTTGAGATGTTTGATGATTTGATTCACATGATTCATCTTTTGTGAATGTGAAATCCGTTTTCATTACATTGTGGGAATTTTTAAGGTGTGAATGTTTCAGTGCACTGTACGAATTTTGTGATTGAGGCAGCACAAAAACAACCTGATCAATGCACTGACTACTGCACAAAAGAGCTGACTGAGACGCACTCAAAGTGATCCCGTTCATTCCTCAGTTTTGAGCTCTAAATATAGTTAAACAATTTGTTTGTTTCATTTCAACCATTAAACAATTATAAATGTTTGCTAGACTTTTGTGTGAATGTTTGCTAACCTGTCGGTAACACTTTATTTTGACGGTCTATTTGAGTATTAGTAGACTGTCTGCTTAATATCTGCTGATACTGCTCCTTCAACAGACATTTAATGAAGTTTATTTATAAACTAATTTCGAGAGGAGCTCATGCTTATGATTTAGTGCAGTCAGTCCCGCATTAGCTAATTTATGATGCACCAATCAGACGAAGCCTAACTCACTATAAATAACCAGAGCGTCTTACCTTAGCCATCTCCGGGTTGAAGAATGCCCCCCTTCCACCCCTACTCCTCCCCCGTTTCCCTTGACAGGGCGACACGGTGGCCCAGTGGTTCGCACTGTTGCCTCACAGCAAGAATGTCACTGGGTCAAGTCTTTACCTGGCCAAGTTGACATTTCTGTGTGAAGTTTACACGTTCTCCCCGTGCTTGTGTGGGTTTCCCCCGGGCTACCCAGTTTCCTCCCACAGGCAAGACATGTGACATAAGTAAATTGACCAAACCAAAATGACACCATAGAAGAGCACCTAATCAGCAGTATATCTGCTGTTGCCATAACAAGCAGGGGAGTTCTCGAGACCTACCTGAGCTCAAGCTTTCCTCTCGTCCTACAACGGGAAGGATCCCCGGGCTCGAGGATCACATGAGCTCAGAGCTCTTTCCCGGGACAGCATGCCAAACACACTCTATAATCAATCACCAGCAAAGGGTGAACTCTTGAAACCAGGGGTGTAGCAGACATTTTAAAAGTGGGGGGGGACGGCTGTATGAGATCATACGTTCATATAATTATTAATCACCTGTTTCTAAATGGTCTGTCTCTAAAAGTGAGGGGGACGTATCCCCCCGTCCGCTACGCCCCTGCTTGAAACTGATTATAAGAAACTTTGCAAGTACATGTTAACGTACACTAATTCTAACAGTTTACTTATAATCTAATGAGAATTAGTAGCAATGTAACTTAAATTTAACAAACGGACCATCGAAATAAAGTGTGACCAACCTGTCTATCTTAGTGTTGTCAATACTAGAATTCGGTACTGATCGATACTGAGCTTGAAAAAAAGGTCTATTTCCCGCTAACATTTGAGCGCTGTTGAGTGCGTTCTTAAACACCATTGATTTGCCATTGTGTCCATGTGCTCAACAGAAATGACTGTGATTGGCGGTGACAATCATCAATTCACTAAACTCACCGCTGTTTACTGAGTGTAACTACAGACACAGAGTGTGCACTGGAGTGTTTTAAAGCCCTAAAGATCAGTCAATTCATTAGCGGATCACTCGTATGTCAGCTTATAAACAGACCAGCGGATCTTCGTGGCTTTAAAACGCTCCAGTGTCCCTGTGTCTGTTGGTACCAAAATTTAGCATCGTGATGTTATGTTAAATATAAACAAATAATGTCTTTTCATGACAACGTCTCTCATTTGTCTTTATGTTTGATGATGGTTCACTTGATTCATGTTTTGCACTTCCGAACTTCCATTAAGCGTGCATAGTGTGTATCGATGCTGATTTTTACAGTGGATTGTGGGCCCTTCAGGACACGTTTCAGCTCACTGAGAAGATTCTGCAATTGATGCAGCCCTTAAAATGTCTGACTCCCTCATCAGTGCACTGACTTCTAAACAATAGATCTGATTGAGATGCACTAAAGTGATACCGTTCATTCCTCAGTGTTCAGTTCTGACTGCTCATCTTCGTCATCCTCCTCCTGGATCTGCACTCCACTCATGGTTTTCTCAAGCTGGCTCTGGATTCTGCGCAGCTCCGTCAGGCCGTCCTCCAACTCTCCGCACACCTCTCGGATGCGTTTGGCGAACTCCGTCTTGGCTCCGCTGCGTAGTTCCATAGACCCGCGAGCCAGAAAGAAGAGGTCGAGCGCTAGGAAGAGTCCGGACATGATCCCGCTGGTGAGGCTGATGACCTGCGCCGCTTTGGCCGCTCCTCCAGCTACGCTCAGCACCTGAACCGTGTTTATCAGGCTCTCTGTGTTCACCAGCAGAGCTTTTCCGGCTCTCCCGCCCTCCTTCAACACGTGCTTCACATTTTGGTTCAGAGCCCTGCTGGAGATGCTGTTCACGTACTGCTCGAAGTCCCACTGCTCCAGAGTCTCCATCCCGGCCTGCACAAAAGCCCCATAAATATGAATCCTTGTGAATAATTGGTTTCACTTCATTATTATTATATTTATTTAAACACTTGAGATGCGAGTGTAATAGTCACACATGTCCATCAAGCACATTTACATTGAAAAACAATTTTAAAAAGTACCACATTGGATAAACGCATTCGGTGTGAATGTAGAATGACCTCTGACCTGCAAGAAGTCCAGGCACTCTTTGATGTCGTGTATTTCCCCCTGATAGTCCTGGATCATCTTCTCCACCTTCTTGCGGTTGGTGTTGGAGTGGACAGTGTCTGTGATGTTGGCTGAGGCGGATGTGACTCCACCGGCGGTCGCCACACCTATGCCCACCGCCGTTACGATCAGGGAGGTGCCGAAGGTAAAGGGAGCCAGGACCAGCCCGGTTATGGTGGTGATGCTGCCCGCGACACTCGCCACCCCCCCTCCCACACTTGCAGTCACCGTACGCTTGTGGAATGAGTCTGCTGCATCCGCTAGCGCCCGCAGATCCTGGATCCGCTGCTGCAGCGATGCCTCCCGCTGGAGGAACAGGTGAACAAACAGCTTCGCCGCCATGAAGACGCGGTTAGCTGCTGCTTCGATAGCACTGAGAGAGATAAATATGTATAAAACTCTGTACTGTAAAAACTGCCCAGAAATGCACTGTTTACACTCTTCTTCTACACATGTTTAGTATATTAAGGTTTGGTATTATTCATAAATAAATTAATAAACAGGGAAGTGTTTTGTTCATGTAACCATAGTTGTCTTAAGGGGATGAGAAGCTGTGTCTCTCTTTAGGAAACACAATAAAAAACAATCTCTCTCTTCTATCCTCCTGAAGCACAGGTGAAATCAATCCAATCCATCAATCAATTGGTGGGTTGTAGAAAAGTAAGCTTCAGCTTAAAACCTTTCAAACAAAATGCACCAGGCATGAAAAAGTAAGGCAAAGTGAAGCAGCCACCTGTTCCCTTCAGGGAACAATGGTAACATGCATAACTTGAGACATTCCCTCTAAAGGAACTTGTGCTGAGTCTCTCTTTAGGAGACACAATGGGAACGCTATCCCAAACATGGTATAATTTAATAAGCCATCAAGATGTGCGATGTACGTACGCTTCTAGAGACTGCATTGGGCAAAACAGATTTAGGCACTTCTCATCTGGTGTAATAAAAGGTGGAGGATTAAAGGCCTGCAGCACTGTAGGTCACACCACCTCATTGGAGACCTTAGAAACATATCCTCCCCTGGAGTACAGGAACGCTCTCGCCATATCAGGTTAGAATCCTAAACAAGAGGGAGCTAGTGGTTGTAAATCTCCTACTTTCTTGAGGGATGTAATGGCCAGCAGAAAGATCGTCTTAAGGGTCAGAAACTTTTCTGAGGTCTAGGTGGGTGGGGATGCACTACATGCCTTAGACAAGAGGTCTCTCCGGACAAGAATCTCCCATGGGAAACAGTTGAGGAGAGACATTAGGTCTAAGAACCACACTCGTGTGGGCCAATAACGGGACAACAATAATAGGTTAAGCCCCACTTGACTGACCCTTTCCAGTACTCCTGGGAGCAGAACAATCAGGGGAAATGCATACAGACAAAGCCTCTACTATGTCTGCACTTTGGCATCCACCCCTAATGGTGCTGGATGTGTTAGGGAAAACCACAATGGGCAATGTGTCTTAAAAGACAAATAGATCAATGTCAGCCTTCCCAAATCTCTGTCAAGTGGCTGCCACCACTTATGGGTGCATCTAAAAGCAATTTATATGCCAATGAAAATGGTGGTCCATCCATTGTCCCGATGTGGGAATGGCCCTCAGGGTCACTGCTCAACCCTCTTATGAGGCATCTGTTGTCAGTGCTGTGCGCTGAAACTCTGCTCCCAACACAGTGCCCTAGGACAGAAACCAGGGTTTCCTCCATATAGACAAAGCTCATAGGCAACACTGCAAGACCTTGATCATGGGGAATGGATTCCCCCTCAGATAAAACCTCCTGAATTTAAGTCACCACTACATTTGAGGCGGCTACAAGAAGACAAAGTAATTCCTGAAACTTCCCTGGCCAAGCTTGACTCCCTTTGCAACTAACCAAATAACTTTGATTCCTGGAGGGGACAGATATGCATGCATCGTTGTGGAGTCACATGATACAACTAAAATTGGTCCCTGCACTGGAACAAGCATTTATTTCTTTAGGTTTAGCTGCAGCCCCAACTTCTCTATGTGAGTGAGAACAACACCTCGATGTTGAATCACTAACTCCCTCAACTAGGCTAAGATGAGCC
The DNA here is from genome assembly GCF_903798145.1 of Danio aesculapii. Classification (NCBI taxonomy): domain Eukaryota; kingdom Metazoa; phylum Chordata; class Actinopteri; order Cypriniformes; family Danionidae; genus Danio; species Danio aesculapii. The sequence continues at coordinate 2,171,593 of NC_079441.1, forward strand.
AGTTGTTGAGATAATTGAGAATATGAATCCCTTGTAGCCAAAGCAGAACTAGTGCCACGCCGTCTACCTCAGTAAATGTGCGTGGTGAGAGTGCTAGGCTGAATGGAAGAATCCTGTACTGATAATTGGCTCTCCACAAAAGTCCTATTACTGTAAGTACTTCTTACACGAGCCATGTTTTACAACGATGGTCAGTGGAGTACTGTATGAAACAGACTTGGTCTCCTGAGAGCGTTGCTTTTCATCACCCCCTACCTTTTTGTTTTGGTTAACGAAACGCAGCGCACTCTTTCTGCTCAGCTCTGTGCTGAGCAGATAAAACAGCTTGCAGCTGGGGATGGTCCAACCTCGCGGGGAGGAAGCTCCTGTAGGAGCCTGACCACCTTTTTTGCCTGTTGATTTGGCAACTCTAATCAACTGAGTCACCAAAGAGTCCAGTGTGCGATATGGAGCCGTCAAGTAAGAGGCATTTGTCCTCTTCCTTGATATCAGACTGATTTAGCAACAAATGCTCCTACATCGCCACTATAAAGTGGCCCATGCCTCTTGCCACCTCTTTATGGGCACAGAGAGACAGGTCCGAGGCCTAAAGGGCAGACTGTGCAAAAAATAGTTTTCTTTAAAAAAAAATGTAATCACAAATGTAAAATAAATATTTAATATATATTAATAATATTAAGTAAATCAGTCTCACCGTTCTCCGTCCTCCTCATTAAACTGTTTAGACTCGTTCCATTCACTCCAACCTGAGGAATAAAATAAAGATGCATTTTTTAAACTTCAAATATACCATTGAAGACAAAAATATTAGTCTTCCTGAAATGTTACTTGATTAAGTGTTGTTTAACAGATTTATTTCAATACAACATGATAAACACAATAGTTTTAATTTTTGGTCATCGGCCATGATGACAGCATATACAGTTATACAGTCATATCAAGTCAGAATTATTAGCCCCCCTGTTTATTTTTTCCCCCAATTTCTGTTTAACGGAGAGCAGATTTCTTCAACACATCTCTAATCATAATAGTTTTAATAACTCATTTCTAATAACTGATTTATTTTCTCTTTGTCATGATGACAGTAAATAATATTAGACTAGATATTCTTCAAGACACTTCTATACAGCTTAAAGTGACATTTAAATGCTTAACTAGGTTAATTAGGGTAACTAGGCAGGTTAGGGTAATTAAGCAAGTTATTGTATAACGATGGTTTGTTCTGTAAACTATCAAAAAAAATTGCTTAAAGGGGCTAATAATATTGACCTTAAAATGTTTTGTTATTAAAAACTGCTTTTATTCTAGCCGAAATAAAACAAATAAGACTTTCTCCAGAAGAAAAAATATTATCAGACATACTGTGAAAATTTCCTTGCTCTGTTAAACATCATTTAGGAAATATTAAAAAAAGAAAAACAATTCAAAGGGGGTTAATAACTTCAACTGTATTTTAAAAATCTAGTTATTTTGCAAGACACTAGTGTTCAGCTTACTGTGATTTAAAGGTCTAACTAGTTTATTTAGGAAAGCCATTGGACAACAGTGGTTTGTTCAGTAGAAAAATCATTTCTTAAGGGGCAAGTAATAATGAACTTAAACATTTGTTTAAAAAAACTGCTATAATTGCAACCAAACTAAGAAATAGTTGGACATAGGAAAGACTTTCCCCAAAAGAAAATATTAAAGGAAAAACAGGAGTGAATTAAAACAGGAGTGAATTAGCAAAATCACCCTCCACTGTTCTCCACCAGGCCAGCAGACCCTCCTCATCCTGCCAATGAAGAACACACAACTCTCATTATAATCATGATTGTCTTCATCTGAGTGAATAAGTGAGTGAGTAATGGAATGAGTGATTAAATGAGTGAGGAAGTGATTGAATGAGTGAGTGAATCAGTGAGTGAATGAATGAATGAATGAATGAATGAGTGAGTGACTGAACGAGTAAGGAAGTGATTCAACGACTGAGTGAATGAGTAAAAGATTTAGTGAGCCTAATGAATGAGTGAACATGTGAGTGTGTGAATTAATGATTTAATGTGTGAGTAAATGAATTATTAAGTGAGTGAGCGAATGACTACATAAGTGGGTGAGTGAATGAGTGTGAGTGAATGAGTGAGTGAGCAAACGAGGCAGTGAATTAATGATTTAATGAGTGAGTGAATGAATGAGTGAGTGAATGATTTAATGAATGAAGGATTTATTGAGTCAGTGAGTGAACAAATTATTTAATGAGTGAGTGAATGAATGATTTAATGAATGAAGGATTTATTGAGTCAGTGAGTTAGTGAGTGAACAAATGATTTAATGAGTGAGTGAATGAATGAGTGAGTGAATGATTTGATGATTGAAGGATTTATTGAGTCAGTGAGTGAACAACTTATTTAATGAGTGAGTGAATGAATGAGTGAGTGAATGATTTAATGAACGAAGGATTTATTGAGTCAGTCAGTTAGTGAGTGAACAAATGATTTAATGAGTGAGTGAATGAATGAGTGAGTGAATGATTTAATGAATGAAGAATTTATTGATTCAGTGATTGAACAACTTATTTAATGAGTGAGTGAATGAATGAATGAGTAAGTGAATGATTTAATAAAGGATTTATTGAGTCAGTGAGTTAGTGGGTAAACAAATGATTTAATGAGTAAGTGAATGAATGAGTGAGTGAATGATTTAATGAATTAAGGATTTATTGAGTCAGTGAGTGAACAACTTATTTAATGAGTGAGTGAATGAATGAATGAGTGAGTGAATTATTTAATGAATGAAGGATTTATTGAGTCAGGGAGTGAACAACTTATTTAATGAGTGAGTGAATGAATGAATGAGTGAGTAAATGATTTAATGAATGAAGGATTTATTGAGTCAGTGAGTTAGTGAGTGAACAAATGATTTAATGAGTGAGTGAATGAGTGAGTGAGTGAATGATTTAATGAATGAAGGATTTATTGAGTCAGTGAGTGAACAAATGATTTAATGAGTGAGTGAATGAATGAATGAGTGAGTGAATGATTGAATGAATGAAGGATTTATTGAGTCAGTGAGTGAACAAATTATTTAATGAGTGAGTGAATGAATGAATGAATGAGTGAGTGAATGATTTAATGAATGAAGGATTTATTGAGTCAGTGAGTTAGTGAGTGAACAAATGATTTAATGAGTGAGTGAATGAATGAATGAGTGAGTGAATGATTGAATGAATGAAGGATTTATTGAGTCAGTGAGTGAACAAATTATTTAATGAGTGTGTGAATGAGTGAATGAATGAGTGAGTGAATGATTTAATGAATGAAGGATTTATTGAGTCAGTGAGTTAGTGAGTGAACAAATGATTTAATGAGTGAGTGAATGAGTGAGTGAGTGAATGATTTAATGAATGAAGGATTTATTGAGTCAGTGAGTGAACAAATGATTTAATGAGTGAGTGAATGAATGAATGAGTGAGTGAATGATTGAATGAATGAAGGATTTATTGAGTCAGTGAGTGAACAAATTATTTAATGAGTAAGTAAATGAATGAATGAATGAGTGAGTGAATGATTTAATGAATGAAGGATTTATTGAGTCAGTGAGTTAGTGAGTGAACAAATGATTTAATGAGTGAGTGAATGAGTGAGTGAGTGAATGATTTAATGAATGAAGGATTTATTGAGTCAGTGAGTGAACAAATGATTTAATGAGTGAGTGAATGAATGAATAAGTGAGTGAATGATTGAATGAATGAAGGATTTATTGAGTCAGTGAGTGAACAAATGATTTAATGAGTGAGTGAATGAGTGAGTGAGTGAGTGAATGATTGAATGAATGAAGGATTTATTGAGTCAGTGAGTGAACAAATGATTTAATGAGTGAGTGAATGAATGAATGAGTGAGTGAATGATTTAATGAATGAAGGATTTATTGAGTCAGTGAGTTAGTGAGTGAACAAATGACTTAATGAGTGAGTGAATGAGTGAATATCTGAACACACCTCTTCATCTAGAGGACTCACTTCACTGCACATTCCAGCATCTGACTCAGGAGACTGAAGATCAGAGCTGATCTGAAACAAACACACACACACACGCACACACACACACACACACACACACACACACACACATTTGTTTTTGCACATAGTGGGGAAAAATCCATATGCTGTGATTGTTTTTTATACTGTATAAACTGTATATTATATCCGCCTCCCTTACGGGAAACTGCAATTTTACTTTTGGAAAGAAAATAATTCTGTGTGAATTATAAGCCTTTTCAAAACGAGGAGATCAGGAATGCAGTCCTATTATAGTCCTTATAATTATAGTCCTTATATACAACTTCTCCTGTAATACCTGTGTAATGTATCCATGACATCATATACATTTGTGTCCTGATATGTCTCACACACACACACACACACACACACACACACACGCACGCACGCACGCACGCACGCACGCACGCACGCACGCACGCACGCACGCACGCACGCACGCACGCACACACGCACGCACACACGCACACACACGCACACACACACACACACACACACACACACACACACACACACCTGTGTGTCCTCATCCTGTATGGATGTTTGTGCTTCATCTGTTGTTTCTCCTCCATCAGACGCCTGAAATCACAGCAAAGAATGACATGAAAACTCCAACAAAAACTGCAGTTTACACCCTTCCTCTACATATGCTCAGTATATGAAGATTTGCTCTGATTTAAATCTATATATATATATACATATATAGAGAGTTTATTTAATTTTTTATTCCAGTAAGACTTTGTTCAGAAGAAATATATGATAGGATATTGCACTGTTGAGTAGCTCTTGGTGCATATTTGAAAAACAATAACACTTTCACAGGACTGAATTAGCGGCTCCAGCTGCATTTGTCCTTTAAACTTTGAAGGCATGAAGCTGTAAATTGCAGTAGAGCAATAGTGGAATCAGTTGGGCGTCATCATCACAGCAATGTTAAAAAAAGGCCATGTTGCTGAACGACAGGCCCAAGTAATGCCACGTAAATAGAGAAGAGAAGCTGCCCAAGAACAGAGCCTTGAGGCACCCCAGTAGTAAAATGGTGCAGCTCAAACACTCAGATACGACTCCGAGACACCCTAAAAGCTATTTTGAATTACCTCATATTTAAATTATCGCATATTTAAGTCATCACATATTTGAATCAATATTTGAATCGTCACATATTTGAGTCATCATATATTTAAATCAATACAGTAAACCAATATCTGAATCATCACATATTTGAATCGCCACATATTTGACTCATCACATATTTGAATCAATATTTAAATCATATCCTATTTTAATCAATATTTGAATCATCATATATTTCAATCAATACAGTAAACTAATATCTGAATCATCAAATATTTGAAACAATACAGTAAACCAATATCTGAATCATCACATATTTGAATCAATATTTAAATTATATCTTATTTGAATCAATATTTGAATCATCACATATTTGAGTCATCAAATATTTGAATCGTCACATATTTGACTCAATATTTGAATTGTCACATATTTGACTCATCACATATATGAATCAATATTTGAATCATCACATATTTGAATCAATATTTGAATCATCACATATTTGACTCATCACATATTTGAAACAATACAGTAAACCAATATCTGAATCATCACATATTTGAATCAATATTTAAATTATATCTTATTTGAATCAATATTTGAATCATCACATATTTGAGTCATCAAATATTTGAATCGTCACATATTTGACTCAATATTTGAATTGTCACATATTTGACTCATCACATATTTGAATCAATATTTGAATCATCACATATTTGAATCAATATTTGAATCGTCACATATTTGACTCATCACATATTTGAAACAATACAGTAAACCAATATCTGAATAGTCACATATATTTGAATCAATACTTAAATCATGTCTTAACTAAATCAATATTTAAATCAACATATATTTTATTCAATATTAGAATAATATCTTAATTAAATCAATATTTCAATCATAATATATTTGAATCTTTATTTGAATCGTCACATATTTGAATCAATATTTAAATCATATCTTAATTAAATCAATACTTGAATCATTATTTCTGAGTCAAATCGGAATCATCACATATTTGAATCAATATTAAATCATATCTTAAATCAATATTTGAATCATTATGTTTGAATCAATATTTGAATCGTCACATATTTGAATCAATATTAAATCATATCTTAATTAAATAAATACTTGAATCATTATTTCTGAGTCAAATCGGAATCATCACATATTTGAATCAATATTAAATCATATCTTAAATCAATATTTGAATCATTATGTTTGAATCAATATTTGAATCGTCACATATTTGAATCAATATTAAATCATATCTTAATCAAAATTAGTATTTAAATCATTATGTCTGAGTCAATATTGGAATCATCCCATATTTGAATCAATATTAAATCATATCTTTATTAAATCAATATTTAAATCAACATATATTTTAATCAATAATAGAATAATATCTTAATTAAATCAATATTTCAATCATAATATATTTGAATCAATATTTGAATCGTCACATATTTGAATCAATATTTAAATCATATCTTAATTAAATCAATACTTGAATCATTATTTCTGAGTCAATATCGGAATCATCACATATTTGAATCAATATTAAATCATAACTTAAATCAATATTTGAATCATTATGTTTGAATCAATATTTGAATCGTCACATATTTGAATCAATATTAAATCATATCTTAATCAAATCAATAATTAAATCATTATGTCTGAGTCAATATTGGAATCATCACATATTTGAATCAATATTTAAATCATATCTTTATTAAATCAATATTTAAATCATTATGTTTGAATCAATATTTGAATCGTCACATATTTGAATCAATATTAAATCATATCTTAATTAAATCAACATTTGAATCATTATGTCTGAGTCAATATCGGAATCATCACATATTTTAATCAATATTAAATCATATCTTAATTAAATCAACATTCAAATCATATTATATTTGAATCATCATATATTTGAAACAATATCTGAATCATCACATTTGTGAATCGTCACAAAGTTGAATCAATATTTAAATCATATCTTATTTGAATAAATATTTGAATCGTCATATACAGTATTTGAATCGTCATTACTGAATCAATATCTGAATCATCACATATTTGAATCAATTTCTGAAGCAATGCTGAGCAATCACCATGAGCAAGTCAACATGTTTTGTTTGCACCTGAAACCAGTGTAAATGTCAGACGCTCATAGTTTACAGTCTGTCAGCAGAGTCTTTTAAACACAAACACACACTCGTGTCTTCTCTGACAAACTGCATATTTAACCTACAGTACAACACCTCTTTAAGTGCATGTACTTAAACATCCAGACAGACAGACGGAGAGCTATAAATCATGTTTAGTGTTTGTACATAGCTCATCCTTTCCTCAGTCAACATCAGCACTAACTTTATTATTATTTTATCAAAACACTTACACAATAATTAGACAGTAAACTATCAGTCAGAGTACACAAACACACTCAGAACACTCGACTCTACTCTAGTGTTTAAACTGATGTGAAAATGAAATGAATCAAAAGTAAGGATTTTATGATTCAGTGAACTCATGATTCACAATTAACATTTTTAACATTAATTATGGATGAAATGTGGATGATGTGATGAGAGGATTGACAGGACATGTAGCTAAGCAGCAGGATATTTCATTAATGAGGAAGTACTGTATGACCCAAATGTTGCATACTCTGAACATATATGAATCAATATCTTAAATATCTTAAATATCTTAAATATCATCACATTTAAATGGTCACATCAATGAATCAATATTTGAACAGTTACATACATGAATCACCATATAGTTGAATCAAAATCTGATCAATCACATATGTGAATCATCACATATTTGAATCAATATTTGAATCATCACATGAGAATCATCAAATATTTGAATCACTAAACAAATCATAACATTTGAATCAATGTTTTGAATCATCACATATTTGAATCAATATTTGCATAATCATATATTTGAATCAATATTTGAATCATCACATTAAAATCAATATCTAAATCATCACATATTTGAATTGTCAAATATTTTAATCAATGTACAATTCATAACATTTGAATCAACTTTTGAATCATCAAATTTGAATCAATATCTGAATCATCACATATTTGAACCAATATCTGAATTATCACATATTTGAAAAAAAAATATCTTAACACATATTTGAATCATCACATATTTAAATCTTCACATTTGAAACAGTAAACAAATCACAGCATTGAATCAATGTTTTAAATCATCACATATTTGAATCATCTTATATTTGATTCAATATATGAATCATCACATTTTTAAATCAATATCTGAATCACATATTTGAATATACATTTCAGTAATCACATATTTGAATTAATATTTGAATCTTCATAGTTGAATCAATATCTGAATCATCACATATTTTGAAACGATACTTGAATCATCACATATTTGAATCAATATTTGAATCAATGTATAATTCATAACATTTGAATCAATGTTTTGTATCATCACATATTTTGATCAATATTTGAATCCTCAAATATTTGACTCAATCTTTGAATCACCATTTTTGAATTAATATTTGAATCATCACATGTCTGAATCAATATTTAAACCATCACATGTTTGACTGAATATCTGAATCATCACATATTTGAATCAATGTCTGAATCATCATAGTCGAATCAATATCTGAATCATCATATTTGAAAAAATGAACAAATCACAACACTGAATCAATGTTTTAAATCATCCCATATTTGATTCAATATATGAATCATCACATTTTTAAATCAATTTCTGACTCACATATTTGAATAAATATTTCAATCATCATAGTTGAATCAATATCTGCATCATCACATACCTGAATCTTCACATATTTTGAATAATATTTGAATCATCACATATTTGAATCAATATTTGAATTAATGTATAATGCATAACATTTGAATCAATATTTGAATCATCACATATTTTAATGAATATTTTGAATTAAGATTTGAATCATCACATCTCTGAATCATCACGTTTGAATCATCACATATTTGAATCATCATATATTTGAATTAATATTTGAATCATCACATATCTGAATCAATATCTGAATCATCACGTTTGAATCATCACATATTTGAATCATCATATATTTGAATCATCACATATCTGAATCAATATGTGAATCATCTCCTTTGAATCATCACATATTTGAATCATCATAGTTGAATCAATATCACATATTTTAAGTTACATTTTTAATCAATCTTTGAATAGTCACATATTGAATCAATATCTGAATCATCACATAATTGAATCAATATCTGCTTATCTCCAACTGTTAGCCGGTTTATCTCTACATCTGGAATCAGCACACACACTGTAATACCTGAGACGAGGACTTCAGATGATGATGATCTGGCATCCCACCGTGATCCTGAAACACAAAGTAAGAAAACACTTCACCAATAAGCAGAAATAAGATGATGCGTTACCTTACTCAGAGCTGTGTGTGTGTGTGTGTGTGTGTGTTACCTGGTGTGCTGCAGAGAGCCTCGGCTCATCACTGCTCCTGATCTAAAGACAGAAAAAAGAAGAGATGCTGAAACAGACAAACATTTACTGCTGAGCACACACACACACACACACACACACACACACCGATACTGCTGAGAGCAGACACACACCTAAATGTGGAGTAAATGTGTGTGTTCGGGTGAAAGTCTTTCTGTGTGTGTGAGAGGGAAAAAGTGTGTTTGTGTATGAGTGCGAGTGTGTGAGCGAGCATGTGTGTACCGGTGAGGAAGACCTGAAGGGGTTCAGTCTTTGAATCATTCCCATGATTATTCCAGGATCCTAAAATGAAGAAGAAACCATCAACAAAAAATCTACAGCTTAATCTAATGAAGCCATTGATTATGGTGGTCGGGAAGTGCAAAACAATATTACAAAGTGTGAAACCCTTTTACAAAGCTCGAGACAAATTTACATTTTGAAAAACATTTTTACCAATCATCAGACACAATTACACAGGAAAAACAGTTTTACCATAGAGGAAACACATTTACATTTCAGAAAAAAATAACAAAACGCAAAACACTTTTACAAGTCCCGAAACAAATTTACAATGACAGATTCCTTACGGAAAGGGAATGTACCACACACTGGAAGTGAGGTGGAACGTACACCGGGAGTGAGGCAGGGAAAAGTGTTGTTGTGGTGAGTGCAGTAAATTTGTGCTGTGGAATACATGGTGTATATAAAGTCTATGGTGACCGAACATGGACTGCGGTCGAGGGATGTTTTGCAGCAAACACATGAGCAGCTTAACGCGGTTTTGCTTTACGTGTGGTCGGTATTTGGAGTTTATAAAGGACGCGGACCAGACGGAAACACCAGACATACTGCATCACTCCATCAATGTGTTCAATATTTTAACGAGGGCCACTCGTACGCTGTAATCCTGGACATGATGTCAAAAAGGAGAAGCACTTTAGCATCGAGAGCAACACCGTGTAAGTACATTTAGACCTGTATTCAGTTGCTGTGTTTGGTTAGAGAACACTTAGACTTGTTTTCAGCTGGTTGTGTATTGGTTGTTGGACATTTAAAATTGTTTTCAGCTTTCTGTGTTTAGTACTAGAAAGTTTTAGCCACTGTTTCCTTGGTTACTGTAAGAGCTTGTGTGTCGAGCCGGACGTTTTTCGCGCCCCGCCGCTGCAGTTTTGGGTGTTTTTTACTTTTTTTACTACATCAGAACAGCAGAGCCACTTGCTGTCTTCAAGAAACGACTAAAAACTCAACTGTTTAGTCTCCACTTTCCTTCCTAATCTGTAACTGTACTCTCTCTCAAAAAAAGAAAACACATTACTAATGCTTTGCTTCTTTACACTTTACACACCTGAAACTTGTCTATAGCACTTGTTCACTGCTGCTCTTATAGTTGTGTAAATTGCTTCCTTGTCTTCATTTGTAAGTCGCTTTGAATAAAAGCGTCTGCTAAATGACTAAATGTAAGTGTACACGGTGTAAACATCTGCTTGAGGACTCTTAACAGTAAACTGAATGAAGCTGTGTTACGGTTTAACTGGTGTTAACTGGTGATGTAAACAATTCACGTTTGCAGATTTGTCACTTTTTCACAGCAACAAAACATGCCCATACCAAATAAAGACTCTTATTACTGGTGTCATTGTAAACATTATTGATTTTAACATTTGTGTAGCAGAACAGTTTATAACCAAAGTTAATGTAAATAAATAATTATAATTGACATGTCATCAACGGGATTCGAACCCTTGTCAAAAGGTTCAGCGCAGGTATCAACCAGCCTATCTATCTGAGTTATCCAGGTCTACATGCTGAGGCCGGTTTCGATATCTTTATCAGTCAACATATGTCATGCTGTGATTGTTTCCATGTTTACATGTCTCTACAATACTCTCACACTGATATTTTCTCAGAATAGCTCTAAATGACAAAACCATGTTTTATCGCAGTTGATAAACCCATGATTTTTATTGTTGTAGACGTGTTAACCTGTGTCTACAAAGTCACACACACGAGATGATGTTTTCCGGTGTGTGGTACATTCTACGTCACTTCCGGTGATTGGTACATTCTACGTCACTTCCGGTGTGTGGTACATTCCACGTCACTTCCGGTGTGTGGTACATTCCACGTCACTTCCGGTGTGTGGTACATTCTACGTCACTTCCGGTGATTGGTATATTCTACGTCACTTCTGGCGTGTGGTACATTCTACGTCACTTCCGGCGTGTGGTACATTCTACGTCACTCCCGGTGTGTGGTACATTCTACGTCACTCCCGGTGTGTGGTACATTCTACGTCACTCCCGGTGTGTGGTACATTCTACGTCACTCCCGGTGTGTGGTATATTCTACGTCACTTCCGGTGTGTGGTACATTCTACGTCACACCCGGTGTGTGGTACATTCTACGTCACTTCCGTGTGGGGTACATTCTACGTCACTTCCGGTGTGTGGTACATTCTACGTCACTCCCGGTGTGTGGTACATTCTACGTCACTTCCGGTGTGTGGTACATTCTACGTCACTCCCGGTGTGTGGTACATTCTACGTCACTTCCGGTGTGTGGTACATTCTACGTAACTTCCGGTGTGTGGTACATTCTACGTCACTTCCGGTGTGTGGTACATTCTACGTCACTTCCGGTGTGTGGTACATTCTACGTCACTTCCGGTGTGTGGTACATTCTACGTCACTTCCGGTGTGTGGTAGATTCTACGTCACTCCCGATGTGTGGTACATTCTACGTCACTTCCGGTGTGTGGTACATTCTACGTCACTTCCGGTGTGTGGTACATTCTCCGTCACTCCCGGTGTGTGGTACATTCTCCGTCACTCCCGGTGTGTGGTACATTCTACGTCACTTTTGGTGTGTGGTATATTATACGTCACTTCCGGTGTGTGGTACATTCTACGTCACTTCCGGTGTGTGGTACATTCTACGTCACTTCCGGTGATTGGTATATTCTACGTCACTCCCGGTGTGTGGTACATTCTACGTCACTTCCGGTGTGTGGTACATTCTACGTCACTTCCGGTGTGTGGTACATTCTACGTCACTTCCGGTGATTGGTATATTCTACGTCACTCCCGGTGTGTGGTACATTCTACGTCACTTCCGGTGATTGGTACATTCTACGTCACTTCCGGTGTGTGGTACATTCTACGTCACTTCCGGTGTGTGGTACATTCTACGTCACTTCCGGTGTGTGGTACATTCTACGTCACTCCCGGTGTGTGGTACATTCTACGTCACTTCCGGTGTGTGGTACATTCTACGTCACTCCCGGTGTGTGGTACATTCCACGTCACTTCCGGTGTGTGGTACATTCCACGTCACTTCCGGTGTGTGGTACATTCCACGTCACTTCCGGTGTGTGGTACATTCTACGTCACTTCCGGTGATTGGTATATTCTACGTCACTCCCGGTGTGTGGTACATTCTACGTCACTTCCGGTGATTGGTATATTCTACGTCACTCCCGGTGTGTGGTACATTCTACGTCACTCCCGGTGTGTGGTACATTCTACGTCACTCCCGGTGTGTGGTACATTCTACGTCACTCCCGGTGTGTGGTACATTCTACGTCACTTCCGGTGTGTGGTACATTCTACGTCACTCCCGGTGTGTGGTACATTCTACGTCACTTCCGGTGTGTGGTACATTCTACGTCACTCCCGGTGTGTGGGACATTCCCTTTCCGTAAGGAATCTGTCATTGTAAATTTGTTTCGGGACTTGTAAAAGTGTTTTGCGTTTTGTTTTTTCTGAAATGTAAATTTGTTTGGTCCTTGGTAAAATAGTTTTTCCTGTGTAATTGTGTCTTATGATTGGTAAAAATGTTTTTCAAAATGTATTTTTGTCTCGAGCTTTGTAAAAGTGTTTCACACTTTGTAATATTGTTTTGCACTTCCTGACCACCGTAATTAATGACTCGGAGCAAACGCAGAGGATCTAAACATGACAGACATGTGGACGATGCATGCAGATAATTGACAGGCTCGAAACTAAGCAACAGAACACTCTGTTAATGAGGAAGCAGTTTGTCCCAAAGCCTCCACTCCCTTCTGTCTCAGACTCAAAAGTTTGTACGCTTTCTACACAAAAAATAATGTCTTCATTCAGTTATGGTGTGTGATATATTTAGACCTGTGTGTGTGGAGTGTTTCTGCTGCTCTCCGCTGCCGCCTCAGGCCTGGAGGAGGAAGTGCACACAGATGATTCCTGCAACACGACCACAAACACACTTTCACACTCGTATTTACATCTTTGATAACACAAAATCCATGAAGTATCATCAATCGTAGACTTTTATTCACATCACTGTCTTTAAAACACACACACCAAACAACTCCATGAGATAAACCTGCTTTTCCTCAAAGAAACTCTATTAATGCTCTACATCAGTGGTTCTCAACTGGTTTGGTCATGTGACCCACATTTTCACATGGTCATCAAGCCGCGACCCAAATTTTTAGGAAACTATAATATAATTTTAGGAATTATAATTAATTTGTATTAATTTGTTAATAAACACAAGCAGTGACAGATAAATGATAAGAAAATCACCAAGACTTACAAATAAACTATATTTTAATGCTGTCATTTAACAAAATGTACACACTTTTGTGATGCCCTCAGCTCTTGGAGTCGTCTTTGAAAATAGTCCACAGGTTTGTCCTTGCAACCAGGATGTTTGGTTTCTAAATGTCGTGTTAATGTAGAAGGTTTCAGGCTCTCCTGTAAGAGCACCTCACTACATATGACACACTGAGATTTTAAGCCTTTATTGACGTCAATATATGTAAATCCATACTTTTCATATTCGGGGTCGTACTTGCGCGTTAACATATTTGATGCTACAATTAAATGAAATTTCACATGTCAAACGGTGCTGTTGTCACACACGCATTTCAAAATAAAAGTCCGGTATAAGCAAAATAAGTTAAAAATTAAACTTTTGTTGTTTTTTTGACCACACACTCCGCGACCCACTGAAAGAAACACTGCTCTACATCCACCTGCAGATGATGACAATAGACTGTATGTATTTTTTTTAAAGTGATGTAATATAATCTGTATTCATACACCCAAAGTGCTTCACAATCATGAAAGGGGTCTCTCCACACCACCACCAGTGTGCAGCATTCACCTGGATGATGCGACGGGAGCCACAGGAGAACAGCGCCAGTGCTTTACAACACACCAGCTATAGGTGGATTGGAGAGACTGTGATAGAGCCAATTCAGTGGATGGGGATGATTGGGAGGCCATGATGGGGAAGGACCGAGAGGGACTTTGGCCAGGACACCGGGGTTACACCCTACTCTTTACCAGAAGTGCCCTTGGATTATTAATGAGCACAGAGAGTCACGACCTCCGTTTAACATCTCATCTAAAAAGATGGCGCTCACTGACAGTATAGTGTCCCCTTCACTTTACTTTACTGGGTCTCAGTTTTACACAGACTGCAGGTTGAGCGCCCCCTGCTGGCTTTACTAACACCACTTCCAACAGCAACCTAGTGTTCTCATGTGGTCTCCCATCCAGCTACTGACCAGGCTCAGCCCTGCCTAGCTTCAGTGAGTCTCCGGTCTTATGCTGCGGAGGACGCGTCAAGCGCGAGTGATTTAATTGTTAAGTCAATGCAAAGATGCCAATAGACATCCTGCGGCGCGATACGCACAAATGGCTCAGCACAAATGACGCGAATTGTGCGAATGGCGCGGCGCGAATGACGAGAACTGCATGGCGCGGCGCGAATTGAGCGTTTAATGTGCGAATCGCTCGAGTTCGAAAATCTGAAATTTAGCAGACAATCATGCCGCGTCAACCAATCAGGAGCTTGCTCATGTGGGGGCGTGATTGTGATGTAGCACCTGTTGTTGGTGTCCCGGGGGAAATCCTCCTGCCTACACCGACAATAGCTTATCAATCTGGGCTTGGCTCAGTCAGAAGCACCGCTGAAAGCCTCCATCATCCAGGCTGAGTTTCTGGAGGAGTTTTTGAGCTCACAGAGCTGCTGCACCTCTGAAGGATCTATTGGACTCAGACACGGCTCCAAACGAATCGGATTTTCTCAATAAAATGCATGCTAGCCATTAAGCAATGAAGCTACAGTCACCAGGAAGACAGAAGCCCTGCCCATGACGCGAATCCGCATCTGTTCTGAAGTTTGATGCACAAATGAAGTGGATTGGATGCACGAATGAAGCGGATATTGACGCGCGAATGAATCAGAAAGAGCTTTATTGCCAGGTATGTTCACACATACGAGGAATTTGTTTTGGTGACAGAGCTTCTACAGTGCAACAGGATTACAGAGACAGGACAAAAACAGATTATAAATATATTTTTAAAAATAGAAGTAAGTAGTGAATGCAAATATACAGATTGACAAGTGTATGTACATGTTTATTACTATATACAACGTTATATGTGCAGCTGTTATGTGCAAATTGGCATGCAAAGTGTGTGGTTAAATAAGTGTATATGTGTATAAAAGTGTATAGCAAGAGGTGATGTTGGTTCCACAATTATCATCAAGTGTTCATGAGATGGATTGCCTGAGGGAAGAAACTGTTTCTGTGTCGGGCTGTTCTGGTGCGCAGTGCTCTGTAGCGTCGACCAGAAGGTAAAAGTTCAAAGAGGCAGTGTGCTGGGTGTGAGGGGTCCAGAGTGATTTTGGCAGCCCTTCTGCTCGCTCTGGATAAGTACAGTTCTTGGGGAGTAGGAAGGGTTGTACCAGTGATTCGCTCAGCAGTCTGAACTATTCTACGTAGTCTTTTGGAGGTCGAAGCGAGTAAACTCAAATGCTCATGCGTCTATTTACGCGCGAATAGCGTGATTTATCCGCGTGTTCTGCGTCTGCTGTGAACACAGCATCAGGCTGCAGTTGCCATGAAGTCTTTTGCAACTATTTTAAGTTACAATTCACACCATTAACTATTGGCGTATTACCTGCCTATTGTTAAGATATTAACTGTTTATTAGCACTTATAAAGTATGATCTTATTCTACACCCCTAATCCTAAACCCAACTACTACTTTACTAACTATTTTAAGCAGCTAATCGATAGTTTATTGAGCTAAAAGTCTTATTAATGCTGTTAATAGCGTGAATTGTACATTATTAGAGAATAAAGTATGCAAGCAAGTTGGATGTATGTGGATTAATAAATAAAATAACGATTATGAGCTATTTTAGTCTGGAAAACACAGCAATGCTGCTTATATTGTTAACTACTTCAGTAAGCCTCACCTGTTTGCTGTCATTATTCACTAATGACTTGGTTACTGACGAGTTCTAGGATGAGAAAATAATGTTATCATATATATATATTAGACACAAAAGATTAATCTGAGCTGTAATAATTTACTCTTTAATGAAATGTAAAGCTTGTGGACAGAAGATTGGTCAACAAACAGCTGAATGGAGTATACACTAACATGCATACTATTCAGTCACAAGATGGCGCCAAACTGTCAAGAACTTTGGCTATAATAAAACTTTATGTATACATATATTAACTGATGGCAGGGGTGGATTTAACAAATAAGAGAGGTAAGTAGCCACTAATAAGGCCTAAAGAATTCTCCAATAAATGCATATAAGTATAAATTATATCTATACATTATATATAACAATGTTTTATATTATATACACTGTACGGTGAGGATGTAACATATAAAATGTAAAATTTGTCAAAATTTGTCCCCCCACTCCCAATAATGGTGCAGTCCAGCAGTCAAATCAGATGAAGATTTACAATAGATAGAGGTGATTTATGAAAAAAGACAAAACTATTTAATTAAAAACTAAACAATTTATTTACTTATTATTACTTTTAAAGTAGAAAAGAGCGCTATTGTCACATATTTGTGTTATTTGTGTTTTTTCTCTCTCTCTCTGTTCTCCCGTATCTGCTTTCATTATTCTCAGGTTGCGTTCATTGGTCTATTCAGCTGTCCATCATTTCCTCCCCGTTACGTCATACTTACATCACATCCAATAAGCAAAGACCACCCATCATAAAAGCACGCGCCAGACCACTAACCAGCTAGTGGTGGGCAAAGCGAGGCTTCATGAAACACTGAAACAGTCGAAGCAAATGTGTCGAAGCTTCGAATCGTTTCGAAACCCCACTCTACGGTGACGCCAAGTGGTCATTTTATGTATTGCACTGAAACAGCTTCAGCAAAGAACAGTTGAGCAAATTGAGGTATTAAAGCCCAATTTGTAGAGTTGGATCTGCCAGTGATTTAGTGGAGCGGTTAGGGTTCCTGACTGCCGTGTGGGGATACTGGGTTCGAATCCAGACTGATAAAGCTATTTTGAAACGCTCTGTTCCTGTATTGTTCTGTTTAAACATTGGTCTGACATCTGAATAAACACTTTGTAAATAAATATGTCTTGTTTTGGTCATAAAACAGGGTTGTTGCTAGATCAGACATGATTGTGGCCAGAACAGGAATTATTTATATTATTCATTACATTTCCCATTGTATTTTATTAACATCTACCCAAAACCCAACCATCACACAGTACTGTAAAATATTCATTATTGTTTTACAGTGTTACAAAAATGATGCTAAATTGATGGCGTATCTGCAGCTGTATCCTATCTAGACTACACTATAAATCAGTAACATTACTAAAATACAGAAAATCATGATTTTGGAGTATTTGTACAAGTCAGGATTCGAACCCAAAAGTCATTTTAAGCTCAGTAACAAGCGCACACACACGGTCCACTAGGCTATATGAGACAGAAATGTTATTGACCCTGTCAGTTAAGCGCAGATTCGCTAGGTCTCAAAGCGCTTCTGAACTGATCGATGCTTTGAATCGCTTTAGTCACGTGACCAGGTGTTTTGAAACACTTCAGTCATGTGACCTGGGTGTTTCAGATCGTGCTTTGGTGCAGTGTTTCGAAACACTAGCGCTTCAGGATCTCGACACTGTGTTGAAACATCAGTTTCACGTCAGCCATCCCTACTCACAGCCCCTTCCCATTTCTTTTTTCCTCTTGTTTGTGTTTATTGCGTTACGTTAACGAAAGAACCCCGTCTAACTGTGTATTTTGTTGTTGCCTGTTTCTGTGTGCACGTTAACCGTATATCATTTCATTTCTCAGTTTATGTTGTTTACGAGGCTTGGATGAAGCAGACAGGTAAGAAGGTCACGTGACATAAATTTTGCAACACTTAGGACTACTCTTCTGTATAGTACATTAGGTTAGGGGCGAGCGCCACTCCTTGTACTTTTTGGATAGATAGAGTAGACAGTCAGGACTCGGAGGACTCTTGGCGTGTTAATTATTTTGTTTTCACATAGTTAGTTAGTTAGTTAGATGCTTCTGGGGAGTTAGATTTAGTTTGGTTTTTGTTCTTTTCATTTCTTTAACCCCGCCCGTGTCCCTACTGTCAGCTTTCTTGTTTTTCCCCCATCTTTGTTTCAGTGTTGTATATATCGTAAATAGTATATTTTTGGCCTTACTTTTTCTCTATTTTGATTAATTCGTTGTTTTTGTTCATTTTGATTATTATAAATAAAATCACAATTTTGGTATTATTTTGGTTGTCTTTTGCACTTATTCACTGTTTGTATAAATATATTTTAATTACCTATAAATGTCAAACCCCACCATCCCCTAGACTATCATCAGGGGTTTGTAACACTATAAGACAAAAAGACGAAATGAAAACAATATATTATTTTTATTAGTCGTTTAAGAAACTATTTATTTTGAAATAAACAATATATTTAATAATTTTTTTTTGTTTTTTGTTTTGGGATAAAAAAAAAAATAACTGAAAATAATATTGAATGATATATATATATATATATATATATATATATATATATATATATATATATATATATATATATATATATATATATATATATATAAAATATATACAGAAATATAAGATTATTTATATATATATATATATATATAAAGACAAAAAAACTAACAATTTATTTAAAAACTACATTTCTTTATTTTTTAAGATAAAATGTATAAAAGGAAATGAAAAAAACAGCAACATCTGTTATTATTTTTAATTGTTTTTTGTTTGAAGAAAAAAAATGTAGAAAAGGAGGTGATATATGAAAAAGACAGAAAAAAATGACAATTTATTTAAAAACTAAATGTATTTATTTATTTGTTTGTTTGTTTGTTTGTTTGTTTGCTTGTTAGTTAGTTAGTTAAGGTAAAATACATAGAAGGAGATGAAACAAAAACAAAACTATTTATTATTTTTAATTGTTTTTTGTTTTGAAGAAAAAAATTAGAAAAGGAGGTGATATATGAAAAAGACAGCGCACAAATGAAACTATTTATTTAAAAAACTATTCATTTTCACTTGTATTTATTTATTTATTCTTTTAAAGAAAGAAAAGGTAGAAAAGGAGATTGAGCGACATATCAAAAAAGCCAAAACACAAAGTAAACAATTTATTTAGAAACAAAACAATAATAATAATAATAAATAAATAGTTTAAAGTAGAAAAGCAGATTGAGTGATATAAGAAAAAAGACAAAACCAAAAAAACTTTTAAAAACAATCCATTTATTATTTTTACTTTACTTTTTAAAAGTAGAAAAGATTTAATTTAAAATAAAACACTTTACTTTTGTGTTTTTAGTTGCTTTTTGTTTTGTTTTGGGGTTTAAGAAAAAAATAGAGACGAAACAAAAGACACAACTCATTTAAAAACTACATTTATTTATTTATTTATTTATTTATTTATTTATTTGTTTTTGTAAGGTAGAATGTGTAAAAGGAGATGAAACAATAAAAACAATTTATTTATTATGTTTTAATTGTTTTTTGTTTTGAAGAAAATAATCAGAAAAGGGGGTGATATATGAAAAAGACAGAACAAATGAAACCATTTATTTACAAACTAAATTTATTCATTTGCATTTATTTATTTATTTAAGACAGAAATGGTAGAAAATAAGATTGAGCGATATATCAAAAAAGACAAAACAAAACTAAAAAAATTATTTAAAAAGTAAACAATTTATTTATTATTATCTTAAGTAGAAATGCAGATTGAGTGCTATAAGAAAAAAAGAACGAAATAAAACACTTTAAAACAATTTATTTACTATTTTTTACTTGTTTTTATTTATTTATTTACTTATTAAATAGAAGGCAGAAAATGAGATTGAGCGATCCATCCAAAAAGATAAAACACAAAGTAAACAGTTTATTTAAAAACTAAACAATTTATTTACTTATTTCTTTATTTCTTTATTTCTTTATTTATTATCTTAAGTGGAAAAGCAGGTTGAGTGCTATAAGTGCTAAAAAACATTTTTTTAAACATTCCATTGATTATTTTTACTTGTTTTGTTTTTTAAAAGTGGAAAAGACGATTGAGTGATAAGAAAAAAGACTAAACAAAATTAAACTATTTTAAAATGGTTTCGTTTTGTTTAGTCTTTTTTTCTTATATCACTCAATCGTCTTTTCCACTTTCAGCGAGCAATTTATCAAAAAAGATGAAACAAAAAAATACTTATAAAAAAAAAACGAATTTATTTATTTAATATTATTATTATTAAGTAGAAAAGGAGATAACAAAAATGCATTCATAATTTTTACATGTTTTTTGTTTGTTTAAGTAGAAAAGACGATTGAGTGATATAAGAAAAAAGACGAAACAATTTATTTTAAAATTAAACAAAATATTTAGTGTTTTTAGTTGATTTTTTGTTTTGGGTTTTTTAAAAGAAAAAATAATAGAAAATAATATTAAATGATTCATAAAAAAGACAAAATGAAAGAAACGGTTTATTTAAAAACTACATTTATTTATTTATTTATTTATTTATTTATTTATTTATTTATTTATTTGTTTATTTATTTGTTTATTTATTTGTTTGTTTTTGCAAGATAAAATGCATAAAAGGAGATGAAACAAACAAAACAATCCATTTAATATTTTCACTTGTTTTTTGTTTGAAGAAAAAAGTTAGAAAAGGAGAAGATAAGAAAAGAAGATGAATTAAAAAACTATTCAAATGTCATCAGTTTATTTATTATTTTTATTATTTAGTTTAAGATTTTCTTTTTTAATCATCACCTCTGCATGCTTTCTGCTTTATTTCTTTTGTCTGCTTCATATACACTGCACTTGCTATTATTGAACTCAAACAAAACTAAAAGCACAGACCTGTGGAGAAGATCTGAAAGGATTGAGTTTCTGCATGCCCAGTCCGTCCTGCTGAAGAAAACAGAGGGTTAATGAGTCTGTAATTAAGGAGATGATCATTACTGCCCTGACTGGTTGAGCTGGATCTTCTGTTTGTGTTTTACCCTCTGCTTTCAGTCAATGCTTTTTTAAATGGTGGTGTCTGTATTATTGAGAGGTCATTATTAAACACAGGCCTGTACTATAGTACAGAAGAGTAAACACTTCAATGGGAAATATGTAACGTAACTCATACTGAGGTCAGAGAGCCAGCAGACACACCTAAACACAATCCTTTACTCTAAATAACAAACAAAACAAAACACTGGGTTGTTGTGACCCAATGTTGGGTCAAATATGCATGTACTCAACACGTAAAGTTAACAAGTGTCATTTAAATTTATATTTAAAAAAATTATAATAATACAACATCAGGTTTGGTTTATCTTTTTTGTGATGTTTAAAAAAAGGGTCATTGTAACAACGTTGGGTCAAATGTGAACAAACCCAACCATTAAGTTAAAAAGCGTGTATATATATATATATATATATATATATACAATATTGGGTTTGATTTAACAACCCTGCAATCTTTAGAGATTACATTAAAAAAGAGCTGGGTAATTATAATCCAATGTTGGGTTAAATATGGACAAACCCAACATGTTAAAGTTAATTCATTCAATTTCCTTCAGCTTAGTCCCTTTATTCATCAGAGGTCACCACAGCGGAATGAACCGCCAACTATTCCAACATATGTTTTACACAGCGGATGCCCTTCCAGCTGCAACCCAGTACTGGGAAACACCCATACATACTCATTCACACACACACACACACACACACACACACACACACACACACACACTACGGCCAATTTAGTTGATTACTTCTCCTATAGCGCATGTGTTTGGACTGTGGGGGAAACCGGAGCACCCGGAGGAAACCCACGCCAACACGGGGAAAACATGCAAACTCCACACAGAAACACCAACTGACCCAGCCAGGACTCGAACCAGTGACCTTCTTGCTGTGAGGCCACAGTGCGACACTTTTATGGTTAAAATCTCATTTAAATTTAATTAAAGAAAAAAAATACCTGGGTCATTGTAACGCAATGTTGGGTCAAATGAGGACAACCATAACCATTCAGTTAAAAATGTAATTTAGGTTTAATAAAAAAAAAAAATTTGAAAAAAAAAAATCCAACATTGGGTTTGGCTCATGACTACATTATTTTTAGTGTTTACGTGATGTTTACATTTTTAGAAATTCTGGGTTGTTATAACCCAATGTTGAGTCAAGTATGGACAAACCCAACCCTTTAGTTAAATAGTCTGCAATAAATTTAATTGAAAAACAAATACTCCAGTAAAAAGAGTACAATAAAAGAGTTTACACTTAAAATGGGTTATTGTAACATGATGTTGGGTTAAATGTGGACAAAGACAACTTAAATATTTAATATTGATGTTATTGATGAAATATTCATTCAACACTGGGTTTGTCAAGTGTCAAATAAAATTAATTGAAAAAAAAAATCCAACATTGGGTTTGGCTTACGACAACAACCCCATATTTTTGTGTTTCTGAGATCTTTTGGAAATCTGGGTCACTGTAACCCAATGTTGGGTCAAATGTGGACAAACCCAACCATTAAGTTAAAATGTGTCATTTTAAATGTAATTTTAAAATGCAGTATATATATTAAATACAATATTGGGTTTGGTTTAACAACCCTGCATTCTTCAGAGACTACGAAGATTACACTAAAAAAAAAGAGCTGGGTCATTATAACCCAATTTTAGGTTACATATGGACAAACCCTACATGTTAAGGTTAAAATGTCATTTAAATTCAATCGAAGAAAAAAATACTCCAAAATCGGATTTGGCTATGACAACAACCCTGCATATTTTGTGTTTACACTTTAAAAAAATATCTGGGTCAATATAACCCAATGTTGGGTCAAAAGATGACGACACCGAACATTATGTCAAAATTTGTGACTTAAGTTTAATAAAAAAATTAATTCAACATTGGGTTTGGTTTATGAAAACAACCCTGCATTTGTTTAGTTTTTAGGTGATGTTTACACTTACAAAAAAAAAAGGGTCAGGTCATTGTAACCCAATGTTGTGTCAAATATGGACAAATTCAACCATTACATTACAAAAGTGTCATTTACACTAATAAAAAATATCCAACATAGGGTTTGGTTTATGAGAACAACCCTGCATTTTTAGTGTCTACATGTTGTTTACCATTTTAAAAATGCTGGGTTAATGTTGGGTCAAACAAGAGCAAACTCAACCAATTAGTTAAAAAGTGCCAAATAATGTAATTAAAAAACAAATACTCCAACATTAAATTCAGTTTATGACAACCCAGCATGCATTTGTGTTTAGGGGATGTTTACACTTTAATAAAAGAGTTTACTCTTAAAAAATGAGTCATTGTAGCACGATGCTGGGTCAAATATGGACAAGCACAACCCTTTAAATATTTAATATTGATTGATGTAATATTTCAAATTAAAAATATTCATTCAACACTGGGGGTCAAGAGTCAAATAAATGTAACGGGGAAAAAATCCAACATTGGGTTTGATTTACAACAACCCTGCATTTTGTGTGTGTGTGTGTGTGTGTGTTTACATATTGTTTACACTTAAAATGCTGGGTTATATTTTACCCAATGTTGGGTCAAATGTAGACAAAGACTATAAGTCAAAAAGTGTCATTTAAATGAAAAAAAAAAAAATCTGGGTCATTGTAACCATATGTTGGGTCAAATGTGGACGAACCCAACCATTGAGTTAAAATGTGTCATTTTAAATGTAGTTAAAAATACTCCAACATTGGGTTTGGCTTATGATAACAAACCTGCATTTTAGTCAAAAGGTTTACACTAAGTAAATAGGTCATTGTAATCCAATGTTGGGTCAAATGCACACAAGCCCAAGCATTTAGTTATTTTTTTCAAATAAATTAAAATTATATTTTGTAATCCAGCTGTTGGGTTTGTCCATTTTTGACTTGGGTTACAACAACAACCCAACATTTGTAGAGAGTCCCAGAGTATGATCAATCACTGCTGTCAGGAACAGAGTTTAGTCGTATTGTACTGGTTGTGTCTTTATTTTGATCGCTCAATGTCTGAAAAGTGACCAATAACTAATGCTCTGCTATTTTTAAACTGACCCAGTGAGGTCTGACTGACGCACGAATAAGACTCGGCTCATGAATATTAATTATGTATATGAATAGTAATTATGTAACTTGAGGTCATAAGCAAGGGCATAGGCTTTCAGACTGGAAGATAAATAATAAAACAATAATAAATTAATTCATAACACAAAATTACCTTACGTTTAGGAAAATTCAGGTAGTTTTTGTGCTGTAGAGTATTCTTTATTAGTTATTTAATGTGCCAAAAGAATTTTGTAAAGAGCAAATTTACATACAGTAATACTGCTGTGGAACAATACTTAGAGTGATTGAAAAGCCCTAAATAAGTTGGCACACACAACATTCTTCCTCACACAGCCATAAATCAGTCTTCAGATATAGAACTATGCTTTTTTTCTCCTATATTTAAATATACATTTAAAATTATACAAAAATGGACAAAAAATAAATTGGTAAAATAATTTTTAAATATGCTTACAGAAATATAATTTCACTTCTGAAATATATTTAAAAACATTTATTTTCCAATCATTTTAATTAATTATTTATTTCAATCCAAGATATATATATATATATATATATATATATATATATATATATATATATATAAACATAACATTAATCAACATCTTTAATTGCACTTCAACCAATCAACTTACTTAAAATGTTACATATATTATTATTATTTTTATTACTATTACTACACGGTTGGAAATGTATTTTGTTCACTCTAAAATGTATTTAGAAATATATTTAGCTTGGAATGGAATGTTTTTGAACAACACAGATACAACATATAATTGAAATATATATTGGAAATGAAAAATAAGTCCTAAAATAAAATGAAAAACGTAAATGAAATAAAAATCGTCATTTTTTTGTATAAAAACGTTTTAATAATCAAAAAATATGACAAAGACAAGTGGTATTAAAAAGCAAATTTATGTTGTGTAAACCTGACGTCACCGACGCGTTGCGCTACGTAAAAAGAGTTCAACAGAACCGGAATATGTTGTATTTGTAATACCTGACACGCCTTTCAGACGCAGGTGGACTATACACAACAGATTGAACACAGGATGGACGAGCTTTTACAGTTTAAACAATGACGAGTTAAAAACAATGTCCTGGGGCAAAGGCTTGACTTATCAATATTCATAGGGCAATATTAAGACTGAACCAATCATTTCAAGTGACGTCACCAATGCGTGATTAATATTCATGAGCGTCCACGCTTTCGCCTCAGGCGAAGGAATGTACATAAACTTTTTTTCTTTTACATGCGCGCGTCTTAATAAGCAAATATCTTTTTATTTTTCAACACGACACACACTGAAATCAAGTCAAAACCACCACAGCTTGCAGAGACGTTTAACTTAAAGCAGATTATAGACTAAACGAAGCAGTATGTTAAACAGCAAACAAACACTTCCTCATTTCTACATAGCAAACCGCAATAAACAGCGCTTACCTTCACAATGATCTGATTGAAGCGGTGTGGGGGTTCTCTAAACCCTCTTCCAAAATAATAACAATAAAACAAACACACACTGAGAAAGAAAGTGAGAGAGCTAAAGATTTCGGTGTTGTCCGAGAAGTTTTGCTAATGTCCGGTTGTGAAATGAGACTCCGCAACCTGTGTCGTAAAAACACTCAAAACAAGAAACTAATCAGCTCCAAAAACAGTGTTCAGTGTGTGAAGAGATGAATATCTGCCCCTGTTTTCCCTGTAAAATCACACACTCTTCCTTCAAAAGCACATGATCAGGGCGGGTTTGGAGAAAAATTCTGATTTCCCACATCAACATGGGCCCACATGCTTAAATACAGCCTGTGCTCACACAAACAAGTAGTACATGTTGTATTTTTTATTTAAATATCTTTTCTGTATTGCACATCATGTAAAGAGATATTAGCAGTAATACCACTGGTGCAAAACAAGAGCATATATGACATTCACATCTATATAAAAGCAGTTCTGTGCACTTCATTAAACATAACAACAACAACAACAGATAGCCTGGAGCACAAACAGTTTAACACCATGTGATATTCAATCTGTATATTTAGACCTTATTTGACTTCTGATCCATTAGTCTCAATAAATGACTAGAAGAGTAAGAATAAAGCCACTTATGTTCATAATTATCACAATATCTTAAACATTCATGAATCAAAACATCAGTTTCCACTATAAAGCAGCAGAATGGGCTTGATTTCTACACCTAAACAAACAGATTGGCACTGAAATATGCGCACATTCAAGCTGCAGATAGTTCAGAAATTGTTTAAAATATAATACAAATGATTTTGTAGACTATTTATGAACAGTTATGGAAGTTTCTGCTAAAGCAGAACCTCACAATTCATTTTGGCTTCTCATTTGTATCTGTACATTTTAAGATTTTGTCTCAGACTGGGTTTACATCTAGCAAAACAATAAAAAAAATGTCTGAACTGTGAAATATAAACCTAAAACTATAAGAGTGATTAAATATAAACAAAACAGAGTTAGCCAGCTAACAGCTAACCAAACTTTCTCTGATGGTAAACAATTAAAAGTTAAAAAAAGTATATGTAAAATAATCTTTAGGTTAAGGTAAGATTGGCATAACCTTAAATTAAATGTTCTTATTAAGCTCTTAGGAAAACCTTCCTACAATGATCTGGGAAGGTTAATGTTTGGATTTATATATGTAACTACAAAGCACATTCTTAAACAGGAACCATTTGACAAAGTTATGGAAAGTTCGCTGGGTGAAAAGTCGCAATTACCTTGCTTTCCACAATTCAGTAAACATGATGGGAACTTTGCTGTTACGTCTTCTAGAAATCTCTTGGATATCTGGTTTTCATTACAAGTATGCTCAAGCGAGAATACTGTAAATCAAGAGGCAGAGATGGTTTATAATGAGAGTTGCTGAATTTCAAGTTTCTTTCTGCCATGTGCAGAGGAGCAGCAAATGCCACTGATTCAGCCAACTTTCATAGCTAGACTCCTACTGATTCAGACTCCTCCCACGGGCTCAAGTGTGGACTACTGGCTCAGCATCTGAATGGGTTAAAATGGATTGCCCTAAACCCTTGAACACTTTGAAACTACACTGATTGCATTGCATTGATTACTAATCGCATTGCATTTTGGGACATATATGTGTTGGAGTGGACATATGAAGCAAGACTTGCTTTCTCTGTCAAAATCGTGTGGTTGAGGCAACAAGGAAAAGGAAGTTCTAAAAGTGGAGTTGAAAGTAGCCATAAGGCTGATTTATAAGGCGCATACTTTGCACGGTCGCATACCCTTCACCGTGGCTGATGTGCACCAAAAAATGTACACATTGCAATGATGCATAGCGTAAGCTCTGTGATTGGTCAGCTTGGTAGCATTGATGAGTGTGGGTGGGGGTGAGAGCTGGGGAATAAGTGTGGGGTCCTGCTGAGGAGCTCCATATGGAAACTTTTGTTTTGTATTTACTTTATGATTAAAGTTGTTGCATGTCCGCTACTTGTACATTAAGGTTGCATTACAGGTTTTTCCAGTGTAAACAAACACCCACAAAGAAACCTAAAATCGAACGTAAAATCCTCACTGCCAGCTAGCATTTCAGAAGTGTTATTGCAGAGCAACACAAACAGCACGCAGAAGTATAAATGCATGGCTATGTGCAAGGTATGCGCTGTGGGTCACATTGATCACTCGACGCAGGAGTATAATTCAGCCCAAAATCTGCAAAGTTGCTGCTTAGAGTCACTCACTCAAACCCCTTTCCTATATTCTTACATCTCCTTCAGCCTCGTATTTCTTCCACAGATTCCTGTCCCTGTCTCAAAACCCTCCCCAGACCCAAACTCCTCCCTCAAATCCAGACTCCTCCTCCAGACAAAGACTCCTCCCCAAGATGAAGACTTCACCCTAGACTCCTCCCTCAGACCACACCTCCTCCCCTAAACTCAAACTTCTCCCCTCCCTATACTTGTCCCTATACCCAGACGCCTCCCCCAGATTCCTTACCATCCCCAGACTCAAACTCCTCCCCATACCCAAACTTAAACTCCTCCTCATACCCAGACTCCTCACCATACCCAAACTCAAACTCCTCCCCATACCCAGACTCCTTCCCCAGACTCAAATGTCTCCCCATACCCAGACTCCTTCCCCAGACTCAAACGCCTCCCCATACCCAGACTCCTTCTCGAGACTTCTTATCATACCCAAACCCAAACTCCTCCCCATACCCAGAATCCTTCCCTAGACTCCTCACCATACTCAGACTCCTTCCCCATACTCCTCACCACACCCAGACTCCTTCTCCAGACTACTCATCATACCCAGACTTAAACACCTCCCCATACCAGAATCCTTCCCCAGACTCTTCACCATACCCAGACTCTTTCCCCAGACTCCTCACTATACTCCGACTCAAATGCCTCCCCATACCCAGAAACCTTCCCCAGACTCCTCACTATACCCAGACTTCATCCACAGACTGCTCACCATACCCAGACTCAAACTCCTCCTCATACCCAGATTTCTTCCTCAGACTCCTTCCCCTCCCCCAGTTCAGATGTTCCCGCTAGCATCCAGCTACCAGTTGTCTCCTGATAGTGTTGAGCTCCACCAGCCCCTGACTCCTCTTCCATACTCAAACTCCTCCCCCTCTTTCAGACTCCTTCCCCACATTCCTCCCCTCCCCCAGTTTAGATGTTCCCGCTGGCGTCCAGCAGTTGTCCTCTGATAGTGTTGAGCTCCACCAGCCCCTGATGCAGCTGTTTGGCTATACTGCGCACCTCGGCCGTCACCTCCTTCTTGCAGCCCTTCTTTACCTCCTTCATGTCTTTAGTGAAGTATTTGTCGATGCCTGTGTGCAGGCTGGCCAGCTTCAGCAGTGTGTTGGTGATGATGTCCTCTGCTCGGTCCACCGGCTCGCTGACCAGGCTGATGGTCTGCAGGGCGCGCCGCACCTCCCAGTCGCCCGTGTAGTAGTTGTTCCTCCGCAGCAGAGCGTGATTCCGCAGTCGAGACAGACCCTCGATGATGAACTGCAGACAGCGCTGCATCTCCACCAGCTGAGTCTCATAGTCCTGAACGATCACCTCAATCTTCTTACGGTCCTGCGACAACATGGTCCAAAAATATATATTTAAATGAATGCAAATTTAATGATTCGCTTTTTAGACCAATTATCTAAAAATTATTAAATAAAGAAGCATTTTCTAGACAAGCAAAGCATATAGTCTTGTTTCAGAAATAATGAGTCAAAATTAAGTGTGAAGTATGTATGTTTGACACCCAGTGGTTGAACTAGGTATTGCACACCTGGTTCAAAACAAATGCAAGTGAAGGTTGCCAGATTGATACCAACAGTACTGTGCCTGACTATCGAGCCTAAAGGCTGATTTAAACTAAATAAAAGCAACGACACGCGACTATATTCCATATTAAAAGTAGTTTTTGCTCTAACCAACACCTAAAATGGCTCAAAACAGCTTCTATTTCTCACAGGTGATCGTCTCAGGTACACCTCATGTGCTTTATTCAGTTTTGAATGTTAATAATGTGAGTTTGAATGACATTTTACATGACATTTATTGCCGTACTACTGAAAGCAGCAGCAGATAGTTCACCTCAGATCTGGAAAATAAAATAAATCATCTGAAATTGAACTTTAGAACTGTGACTCAGTGCAAACCAACACATATCAGTGATTCAGCATCTACATTTAATAGTGTTAAAGAGGTTTAATTAGATTATAAACCTTACCACTTGGCTGGAGTGCAGTGAGTGCACTATTCTGTGCTTCTGAATTGCTGTATTTACATTTCTGTTGTGTTTTGTCTGGTGCAAACAGCCCAGTGGGGTATATGGCCACAGACTTTTAATTTCAGTCAGCCCCAGGGCTTCCGGTGAATTGTCATCCCATACAAAATCACCTCGTTTAAGATCAGATTTCTTTAAAACACAGCGATCTTCACTGCCTGGCTGAGATACGGTATAAAGTGGTATAAAGTATTATACCAAACAAGAAGCACTGCATTAAATTATATTTTTCTGCAACATGTCTTTAGAATATGGAAATAAATTTTACCCCAGTATTTTTAATGGAATTTCTGCACTAGCCTGCTTCTAATGACGCTGTCTTTCGTCTCCTTTTACGCCTTGATAACCAAAATGTATGCTTCAGTCTATTTAACTGAATGTATTTGAATTACATCACAACATCGATGCTGTAAAAGCAGCCTTATGAAATTGAAGACAGCCACATAAACCTTCCACCGGAGGTTCAACACTGGCTGAAAAACATTAGCTGTGCATATAGCCCATTGCTTATCACTGCAAATCTGGTCACGTAGCGTGTCGTTAGGACACGGGTTACAATGTAACCTGCTCACCTAATGTTTACCTTCGTAATATTTATATTATTTTCCAATTAATAATCTCATGTGGAACTCTGAGAATCTGCGTCTTGTTTCAGAGTCTGCTATTGTCCACTGGAGGTCGCATTTCCATTGCAGACTCGTACTCTGAGAGCCTTCCTGACTGAATGATATAGTTTTCCACCAAGGTAATCCGGGGTGCTGGAATATAACTGGCTAAACTGACATTGGGCTGGTTAAAGGGACCAAAACAAAGAGAGCATTCCAGCACGTAACACACACGTTCAGGTCAGCCCTAGCTGTTTTAAAAGTGCTCTATAAATGTAATGAACGTAAACTCATCAGTGTTAGCGTCATACACACATGCATGTTGTTGACGTTGTCAGATATGGTGGCTGAAGCCGCAGTGATTCCTCCAGCCGTGGCGACCCCAAGGCCGATGGCGGAGATGATGATAGAGACGCCGAAGGTGACGGGCACCAGCGCCAGCCCTGCGATAGCAGCAGCTCCCCCTACAGCCGTGGTGGTGCCACCAGCGATGTTGGCGATTTTGGAGCGATGGTGGAAGCTGCTGAGGTCGTCTGCGATGGCATATAAGATCAACACATGCTGGTAGAGCAGCTCAGCGCGCTCCATGAAGAGCTTCAGGTACACTCGCAGACCACGGTGGACCTGCTCCGCTACTGCCTTAAACGAGCTGAACACAGAGAGCAATGAAGACTCGTTAAAGTCCTGTGAAGTTAAAATGATGTTGTTTTAGATGTTAGTACCAGTATGTTAGTCTTAAAGATGCCCTATAAAGAAAATCCAGGTATACCTAGGCTTAGTTGAAGAAAAAGAGATCAGCATATGGAAATGGGCATACCATGAACCTCAAACACTGGTTCCTCATTCCCATGTAAATTACATGAGTGTAAAACCCCAGTGAAAAATCCCAACAATGAAAATGACCATTTTCCTCCCTTGAATGTTGGGAATGTTGTATATGAATGTTGAACTCTTATTTTAAAAGGGGAGATGCAGATTGTGTACTATGCATCACTGAGCAATGACTATATCTCTTCATATGCTCATCTAGAATGCAAAATACTCAAACAGATTATAATTTGCATATGCCTCTTCAGGCTGGAGCTAAACACATGTATAAGTGTATCTTTTGTTAATTTATTGTATTTTTTTTCAGATTTAATTCCAATTTAGCTTCAATTTTATTCACAACACAACGTGTGTGTGCGTGTGTGAGCTCATTATTATTCAGGATAGATCCAAATATGGTCAATTATGGACCATCTGATTCTAGGGGTATTTTATGGAGTTATAAATGAGCATATAAAACTATTTCTGGACATTTTTTTAATGACCTAAGCCACATAGCTACATTTAGAAGATATAAACATCCAAAGTTTGCAGGTTGTTGCTTCCGCCTAAAATTATTATTTTTTTGACGTCACCTCATGCTTCAGTTTCTGTGAACCTGCTCCACTACTGCTTTAAATGAGCTGAACACAGAGATTAATGGAGACTCGTTAAAGGTCCCTTAAAATAAAAATAATATTTTTTAGATGTTCGAGTCAGTATTGTTAGTTGTAAAGATATCTATAAGCAAGTGTGCTCAAAAACAGTGACAAAATTCACATTTAGAAGATATAAAACAGATATAAAGTTTGCAGTTTGACCCTAAATGGAGCAACGTTTTTCTCATGTTAGTTTCTCATCAAATCTTCTGACCAATCAAATACTGTCTAGTATCTGACATGCCCCGCCCCCTTCTTCTCATTTGCTGTTCATTTGATGCGCTTGAGCTCAACCACTCTCACTGGCAGAGCTGTGAGGAAAACAAAATGCTATTGGCGGTTTTTCCATGAAGGGGAGGAGCTACTCTATGCCCATCTTCCATATTTTTGTCTAGTTTTCC
The DNA here is from genome assembly GCF_903798145.1 of Danio aesculapii. Lineage (NCBI taxonomy): Eukaryota > Metazoa > Chordata > Actinopteri > Cypriniformes > Danionidae > Danio > Danio aesculapii. Next base: position 2,204,945 of record NC_079441.1, read on the forward strand.
AATAAGACTTGCTGAAAGTGAAATGCTTTTGTAAAATGACATTTAACAAAAATGAGTTCAATGTGATGTTTTGCCAGTTTGATCAGAAAAATAAACAATATTAAGTATAATTATCAGATACAGCCAGTGCCTAATTTGAAAATTGCGAGGTCCTGGAACAGATTGGGGTAACGGTTCTGCTCTAGGCAAATGAAGGTCGACGCCCTCAAGATGTTCATGTGCCGGATCTGGATCTGGTTCGTTCTGGCACATATTAAGCCCTGGGGTCCGTTCTTTGTATGTGGATTACTCAGTTAGCTGGATTTAAGTTAAGTTAATGTCTTTTATTGTCCCCGAAGGGCAATTAGGTTTACAGCAATAGCCGACAATTGACAGCAACAAGTCACACTCGACAACATAAAATAACAGTAAACCAGGAGCGTAGCAACCGGGGGGGACAGGGGGGATATGTCCCCCTCACTTTTTGAGACAGACCATTTAGAAATGGGTGATTAAGTATGTAAACTTTTGGAATTCATACAGCTGTTAAGATTTATGCCCAAGAGCTTTTGAGATTGATGAACAATTTTTGAAAGTCTGTTTTTACTAGTCACCCTCAAATTACCATCCCAGCATACTACTGCAAAAGTTAAAAGAGACTCAATAAAAGAAGAATAAAATGTCCTAAGAAGAGGCTTATCCACATTAAATCCCTTCAACTTCCTCAAGTAGATCAGTCTCTGATTTGCCTTTTTACTGATAAACTTAGTGTTGGCCTCAAAGTTGAGTTTATCATCCAAAATGGTTCCCAAATATTTATACTCACTCACTGTCTCAACAACAGTACCGTTTATAGTAGTAGTAGTAGTATTAGAAATAGAGTTCCGGCGAAAATCAATCAGCATCTCTTTAGTTTTTGAGATATTAAGTTGTAAATATGAGTCTTTGCACCAAGCAATAAAGTTGTCCAACACTGAGCCCTCAACACGATCATGCAACAGACTAACAATGACAGAATTATCAGCATACTTAATCATATACCTTGACTCAAATTTACTCTGGCAGTCATTCCTGTAAAGTACAATTTGGTTATTGACGATTTCACATGATCTAGGATCGTTTCGTTCTCCAAAACTCATCGAAGAGTTGTTGTCATAGCAACAGTTCTGGTAGCTCAAACCTGCTCGGGAGTAGCAGGTTCATTTCATATAAACAGGATTAGATCGGGTCAGTTCAAGCAAAGATAATACTGAAAGTATGTACTGAATTCTGATATTTTCTTACAGTAGTAAGTATATATATACTGGAAAAATAGTAAAATAGTATAAAAAAATAGTAAAAAAATATAATAATAATAATAATAATAATTATATATATATATATATATATATATATATATATATATATATATATATATATATATATATATATGAATAATAAGTAAAAGTATAAAAACAGTCACGGGGTGGATCTCCCCAAGGCGTTCAAAGAGAATATTTATTAATATGGGCTTTTAGATACAAACACATATTAAGAAATTTGAATAGGCCAACGTAACGCATACAGTCCACAACAAATGTGGACAGTTATTTTATATAACAATATAATAGTCATGCATACATTTTCCTGAATGAAAGTGCCAAACTGCAGTTAAAGTCCACCATATAATAATTTGGCAAATAATTTGATTACTGATGTCCATGTAAACAGTCTTTCTCCCCTGCGTCTGTGTGTTTGTTTTGCTAATTTTTATGCACCTCTCCACTATCCCTCCCCTGACACTCCCCCCTAAACTGAGGCCCCGTTTACACGTATGCGTTTTCATTTTAAAACGCAGAAGTTTTGCTAGCCATCCATCCACACTACGCCGGAGTTTTCGAGGCCGTTTTCATTTTAAAACGCTGCTGCTCCGTCTCAGTGTGGATGGGGGAAACGGAGACATCTGAAAACGGAGGCGGGGCTGCAGACATTCTCCTCTCTGATTGGGGCTTTATCCTCAATGTTAAGTAGCCTACACACAGTTCAGTCCTGCATCCTCTCCTTGTAAGTTCAGACTTCGCAAGTTTGATACGAGTATGACTCCCGAGGACATGTCGGGTAAATCTTTAAAGGGAACAGTGTTATTAGCCGTGTTAAAACAAAAACGCATTAGTTTAAACAGAGCTGGACTCACCCACTTTCCTGACTTTTTCCAAACTAGGGGTGTGAAAACACCCTGCTGAAACAGGGGGGTTTCGTGGCCCTTTAAAGGCTTAACCAGGTTCATTAGGCAAAATTATTGAGCAGCAGTGGTTTGCTCGGTAGCCAATTAACAAATAAAAAAATAAAATCAAAAATATAACAGGAAATACTGTTGAAAATATACAGCTTTTGGGTAATATTTGAAAACAAGAATGATTAATAATTATAAGAATGATAATAATAAAGACTAATAAAGAGCTCTTATATATATATATATATTCTCTCCATTAAACAGCTTTAACTAAATATTTTGTCTTCAACTATATATAATGGGTGTGGAGTGTGCAGAATCAATAGTTTATATAGTCTTACATAGTCTCCTCCTCTTTAGAGCTGATGGTGTCGTTTGAAGGAATTTCATCCCAATCTGGAAAACATAAAGGCTGAATGTGAGATGAATGTGACGTGGTGTGTGTGTGTGTGTGTGTGTGTGTGTGTATGAATGGTAAACTCACACTCCACTGTGTTCCACCACTCCATCAGACTGTCAGTGTCCTGTTAATGAAACACACACAATGGAACTCATATCTGACCCTAAATACGTCACATGAAGGCTGAATAAATAAGCTTTCCATGAATGTTTAATACAATATACATATTGTAGAATATGTGACAATATGTTTGATACAACTATTGGAAATCTGAAGGTAAAAAAACAACAACTAAATATTCAGAAAATAGCCTATAAAGTTGAACAAGTTCTTAGCAATGCATACTAATAAATCAATCAGTCATATTAGCCATGTTCATTAATCATATTAATCATATTAATCAAGTAATAATATTAATCATAATATTAATGTTAATGAATATTAATCATATAATCAAGTGTTTAGTTTTGGTATATTGTATATGGAACATGACCAATAAATATGACCTTTCCTAAATATTTTTGGCATAAAAAATTGATGATTTTGACTCAAAGTTCATAATAATTTCTTATAATTATTATTATTAATATTATTCATTTATTCAATTTCTTTTTGGCTTAGTCCCTTTATTAATCTGGGGTCACCACCGCGGAATGAACCGCCAACTTATCCAGCATATGTTTTACGCAGTGGATGCCCTTCCAGCTGCAACCCATCTCTCATTCACACACATACACTACGGACAATTTAGCCTACCTAATTCACCTGTACTGCATGTCTTTGGAATGTGGGGGAAACCGGAGCACCCGGAGGAAACCTACGCGAATGTGAGCATGCAAACTCCACACAGAAACGCCAACTGACCCAGCTGAGGCCAGCGACCTTCTTGCTGTGAGGCGACAACACTACCTACTGCGCCACCGCATCGCCTAATATAATTAATATATTATATTATAATTATGTATGTAGTTGTGTATGTATGTAGCTTGTGGTGCAGTGCAACGTGCACGTGTGTGACACGAAAAAAAATCATATTTATACGTATTTTTATTTTTATTTTATATAACAATTATTAAACCTTGCTTTGACTCGCACGCTGAAAATGGCGGACGTGAAACAACAAACTGACGATGTGGTAATGCGCGCATGTCAATCAATATTGGTGGGCGGGGGGACCACACTCCTACGTCAAGCTGCGGTCGATCGAAAAAAAAAAGGACTGTGTGTGTTTATATCACCCCAATATGACGGTCTATACACTATACCTACACACATGTCTGTCCAAACAGCTTGAAAAGTAGATTTTTCACCTTAGGTGCCCTTTAAGATGTAAAAGTTCTTTGGGTCTCTACTGGGAATCTTTTACCTTCTGTATGAAGCATGTTAAAACCAATTCATACTGATGGAAAATGCCCCAAAACACACTAGAAACCATCACAATATACTGGTTATAGTCATGAATGAATGTGCGGTGTGTGTATGTGTTCAGACTGACCCCTTCATCTTCCTCTTGCTCCAGCTTCTGCTCTTCCTCCTGATCCCTCAATCTCTTCATGTCCATCTGAGCTGAAGTCCACTCAGCCTGAGAGAGAGAGAGAGAGAGAGAGAGAGAGAGAGAGAGAGTTTAAGATGATGCTAGATTAAATAAGCACCCTCAGTGAAAGTCTGTGGGTTTTCTGCTCAAAGCCTCAGTGAGCAGATAAGATGATTTCTGCATGTATGGTTTCTGCATCTACATGTCTGATATTTACCTTGGCAGCATCTGACAGGTGATAATCTGCAGCTGCTGCTCCTGGAGGATCCAGAAGGTCATCAGGAAAGTCTTTATTCTGAGGAGAGCACATGTTTACATCAGCTGAAGTTTACTAGGTTTATTTATCGTGGACTCTGATGAAAACACCTTTACCTTTGAGCCTCGATGGTGACTGGCTGTCTCTTTGGGTTTCTGGGGTTTATTATCCTGCAGAAGAGCAACCATTAAAGAGGCCGTTCACACACAAACTTAAATTATTTACTCTCACTTCACTTTTTGCAAACCTGTTTAGGTTACTTTGTTCTAAAACACACAAAAGAAGATGTTTTGAAAAATGCTGAAAACCTGTAACCATTGACGACCATAGTATTTGTTTTTCCTGCTATGGAAGTAAATGGTTACAGGTTTTCAGCATTCTTCACAATATCTTCTTTTGTGTTTAAGAGAACTCTGTTGAGCTTTGATGTATAAGGATGTATAAACAGAGTAGATGTTCATTTTTGGGTGAACTACCCCCTTTAAAACACAAGTGAACACCAGAACACATTTAGATCATAATGATGTGCATAGAGTAAGTTACCGGGGTATATTCCTCCCAGCCGAAGTCCTCCGACAGCTCAGCGTCTGCTCCCTTCTGAGGGCCCTCGTCCAGATCAACACCCTACAGATTAACACAAAAACAACCACTCATGTGAGCGAACTCACACAAAAAAATAACTAAAAAACGAAGTAATTTATAGTAAATACTCTTGCTGCGTCCACATTTGCATACTATCTGTCCTGAATAGTATTGGAAAATAGAGTTAGTGTGTATGTTGACAAGAGTACGCCAAAAGTTCTCGGATGGTCGACTATTTCCGGTAGAAATTGAAAGTGTAGAGTGTGTTCATACTCTAACCGTTAATATTGCCCACAATACACTGTGCATTAGATTCCATTAGAACTACAAACTCAGGTAAAAAGAATCAGAATCAGAAAGAGCTTTATTTCCAGGTATGTTCACACATACTAGGAATTTGTTTTGTTGACTGGTCTTCTACAGTGCAACAGGATAACAGAGACAGAACAAAAATCAGATAATAAATATATTTAAAAAAATTGAAGTAGTGAGTGCAAATATACAGATTGACAAGTGTATGTACGTGTTTATTACTATATACAGCGTTATATGTGAAGCTGTTATGTGCAAATTGGCATGTAAAGTGTGTTGTTAAATAAGTGTAAACAAACTACAAAAACATGGCAGCCGCCCAAGACCAAGCATCAAAGTACAGAGGCTTTGGTAAAATTGTTTAAATTATGTGTTAATATCTCAATCCTCTTCCATATTCCCATTCTGCAATCCGCTTGAATGCAACAACATGCTAACAATGAAGAATATCCATATTTAACAGTTTGAGTGAAAGTACTCCTTCATGGAAAAATACTTTAAAATGACAGCAGACAAAAATAACTACTGTTAATCAACAACACAAGACTGAATAAAAACGTTAAGACTGAAATTAAAATACATAGCCTTAGAATATACTGTTTACGGTAATAACAAAAAATGCAGTGTATTTTATGAGGATGTATGGTATTTTGCATGGGCGTTGCTAGACATAAAGCTCTACTGAGGCACAGCTACCCCTCAAATATTTTAAAATAAACAAACAAACAAACAAACAAACAAACAAACAAATACATAAATAAATATATATATTTTAAATGAAACAAAATATTATATATAATCATAAATAAATAAGAGTATTATTGTAACTATGCAGATATTATTCTAAATAAATAACAGAAATTAATCCTAAATGTAGCTGGAAACAATCTAAAGACACAACTGGAGTGATGCTAAGATCATTTAAGAAATCTTTTGCATGAATATTAAGTTTATTAGGATGAAATTCCATAGACAAATCAATAGAATACAAAAATAATTTATTATTGCATAAGATTTATTACTTATATTTATTAAGATTATTATTCATTCATTTAATTTCTTTTCAGCTTAGTGCCTTTAATAATCTGGGGTCGCCACAGCGGAATGAACTGCCAACTTATCCGGCATATGTTTTACGCAGCCGATGACCTTCAAGCCACAACCCATCACTGGGAAACATCCATACACACTCATTCACACACACACACACACACACACACACACACACACACACACACACACACTATGGACAATTTAGCCTACCCAATTCACCTGTACCACATGTCTTTGGACTGGAGCACCGGAACATGAAAACACATGCAACACAGAAACGCCAACTGACCCAGCCGAGGCTCGAACCAGCGACCTTCTTGCTGTGAGGCCACAGCACTACCTACTGCGCCACTGCGTCGCCATTAAGATTATTATATAATACGATGATAAAATTATCTGTTGTGTGTTGTCTTAGACCCAACTCATGGCTGAAAA
>NC_079441.1:2216707-2221707 GCF_903798145.1 Danio aesculapii
GCCATCTGTGTATTTATATTTTTGTATTCTTAGTTTGGTATAGGTAAGATTATGGCGCTTGGCGCTGAAGATTTTTCTTTTCTTTTCATGCTTCTAGCGAGGTAAGGGGTTTGTTTATGAGTTAGAAATGTTTTGTTATATTTATTTCTTAGATTTTTGGCTTCACCAGCGTCCCCTTACTCTTGAGTTGACCTAATTTTGTTTGGTACTTTATTTCATTTGCTACTTTACTATTGTAAATATTTCTTATTTTGTAAATATATTTGGGCATTCTGGTTTCTTTTCTCTGTACATTAAATCACTTTTGTTGGCAGTTTGTTGTTTGTCTTGTTGCTTGAACCCAACACTTGTGAAAATACCACACCGTTTAAATGTTATTACTTTTACCCTAGACTAACATCAAAGAGGTTGTAACAGACATACTGTGAAAATTTTGCTGCTCTGTTAAACATCATTTGTAAAATATTTAAAAAAGAAAACCAAAATCAGAGGGGGGCTAATAATTCTGACTTCAACTGTATATAAAAATATTGTTATTATTATTACAAAGATAAATTAAAATCTCTTTTAAAATAGAAATAAAAAGGACTTTACATAAATATATTTATAAGGCATGGGATATTATATAAACATATACTGTATAAACAAATTGATAAACTAATTATAAAACTTGTATACATTCTTCAACTAAATGAAATATAGAAAACAAATATATTTAAAACCAAAAAAGCATAAAAAAGATATCAAAATTAAAACTAATTTGAAATAAAAAGGATATTATAAAAATGTATTTATAAGATATGGGATATTATATAAACATTTATAAACAAACTGATAAAATAAAATAAAAAGATTAAAATAAAAAGATTTTAAATGCAGGAATTGAAAGTACTGTAATTCTCAAAACATTAATATATACAGTATATAGTAAAAACAAATACAAATGACAAAAAGTGCTAAAACTGAAGTAAAAGTAGAATATAAGTCATATAAATAGAGCAAAAACTACAGCAGCATCTCAGTGATGCGAGTTTCACGCCTTACCTTTGAGTTTCTGCGGGGGAAACGAGGAACTTTAAACTTGGCTGGTTTCTTCTGGATAAACAGAGGAGAAAACAACTCAAATACAGTTCAGAAATATACAGCGATTGTAAGAGCATAACCAGATCTTACGGGTCGGCAGTCCTGCATCTCCTGAGGTTTCTCACTGAAGTCTGAAGACATAAACCCGTCTGAAGCTTTAGGATTTGCTTTCTCTGCATCTGCTGCCTGAAAACACACGACTTTTACATTTATCTTTTAAACAAGGGGTGTTTAATTAGTATTTATGGATGATTTCAAGTGTTTTACCATTGAATCCCATGAAGAAGCTCCCATATATCCATTTGAATATGAATTCTGGAAAAAAATATATTTATTATGTTAGCTTGAGAATGCTAACGTACTGATCTGCTTCTTCTGAGACAAACTTCTAAATGCATCTCCTCCCAGAGATTATAAGCTACAACCTTCAAACTTGCGTCAGACCTTCACACTGGTGTGACTTTGTGTGCTATATCTTTTCCAACTGATCCGACTCTGAAAATTTGGAAAAGTACCATTGACTTAACATTGGACCAAAGTTTGTGATGTCATAACTTTGGATCAGACTATTATACAGACATGAGGCTAGGCTCATTTAGCACAGTCTAGCCAACAGCAAATAACTGTTTTTTTTTTACTTCCTAGCCACACCCTAGCAACCAGTTAAAGCACCCTAGCGATTGCCCCATTGACTTCCATTGTAAAAACTGACATGGCCATCTCTTGATCAGAACACTGTAGATAATCCGGGGTTGGACTCAGACTGCCAATAATTCTTTAGAGATCATCCTGACAACAATCTAGTAACCATTTACACCACTCTAGAAACCCAAATTTAAAAATCCTATCTTTAAATCTAAACGCCATATGGATATTCATTACCCTAGCATCTGCCTAACAACACCACAGAAACCACCAAAGTACTATAGCAACTGCATAGCAATCACCTACAGTACCATTGAAACTGCCTTGTAACCACTAAGTTTACCTTAGCAACTAACTTGCAACCAGAGTACCCACCTACAGTACCCTAGCAACCACATAGCAGCACCCAGTTTACCTTAGCAAATGTCTCGAGTTTGCTAGCAACACCCAAGGAAGTGATTAGCAACTAGTCGGTACCCTAGGAACAACCTAATAACCAACCAAATGACCCAAGCAACATCTTAGAAACCACTAACGTTATCTTAGCAACCGTCTTTTTAAAATTACTTCAAAGAAATCTGAATCTGGTAACAGTCCGAACCTTAAACTCCTGAGGGGAAAGACTGCGTCCGGCTTCAGTTTTCAGGAAAGTGTCGTCCTGCAGAGAGAATTATGAAGGATGTTCAGTGAACAGACATGACACATTAAACTCACGTATATCAAACTCATCTGTACCTTGAGCTCGTGAGGCTTGTGAGGAAACACTAAATCATTCAGGTCATCGACGCCGTCTTCATCCTGAAAACACAGCTGATCTGAGTTCAGCATCTTAACTGTACATTTACTCACTCGGGTCTGTTTCGACCCAGATGAAGATGAACATTTACAAAACAGTCAATCATAGCTTTTGATAAAGGGGCAAAATGACTATCCTAAACCATCCTTAAATCGGACATAGCATCAAAATAATTTACACACACTACCTGACAAAAGTCTAGTCATGTGTCCAAGTTTTAGGAATAGCCAATAATAACTTGACTTCTAGTTGATCATTTGGTGTCAGAAGTGTCTTATATGAAAGGCCTCTAGATGAGGCTTATTTGAGCACAATAATATCTGATCATGTCTTGATTATTAATGATTTGATTAGGACAGTAAGGTCTGACTCTGCTTAGACTAAAGTCTGCTCACTGAACCTTCAATAATGTCCAGTATAGAATATGTGCTCATGCTGCAGTGGAAACAGAATGAATATTGTGTCTGACTCCATCATGAGCTTGGAGGACTGCATCCATACATCTCTGACATGACTCAAATCACTGATTAATAAAGTCATCTGGAATGGCAAAGAAAGCCTTCTTGCAATACTCCTAGAGTTCATCAAGATTCTTTGTGTTGATCTTCAACACCTCCTCCATCTTACCCCAGATGTGCTCAATAATCTTCATGTCTGGTGACTGGGCTGGCCAATCCTGGAGCACCTTGACCTTCTTTGCTTTCAGGAGCTTTGATGTGGAGGCTGAAGTATGAGAAGGAGCGCTATCCTGCTGGAGAACTTGCCCTCTCCTGTGGTTTGTAATGTAATGGGCAGCACAAATGTCTTGATACCTCAGGCTGTTGATGTTGATCATCCACTCTGCAGATCTCTCACACACCCCCATACTGAATGTAACCCCAAACCATGATTCTTCTTCACCAAACTTGACTGATTTCTATGAGAATCTCGCCTCCATGCAGAAATATTCACCTTCTGCCACTTTTCCAAATGATCAACTAGAAGTCGAGTTATCATTTGTTGCTCATACAACTGAGATCTCCGACAAGACTTTTGTCAGGTATAGTGTACATAATATACATACAATTCACTTTACAAATCATTAAAGCAATTTAAGAGACGTATAAACACCTCAGAAATACTTTTATAAAATGATTCATGAGGTCATATCAGTGTCAGAAAACCTTAGTCCAATATATTTAAGCAATAATCTCCATAAAGCCGTGGTTTACAGTGAATTTATAACAGCTAAGGGATGTTGATGACGTAAATTAATCATAAACAATGGATTCTTGCTTTTAAATAACAGTTATTTTGTATATGTTGTAAGGTTTCACTAAATTAAAGGCAAAATAAAACAGTTTCTATTAGTGTTAGTGGAATGGTTGCTAATCAATATTCATAGGTGTGTGTTTGTAGAGTATTTTACAACAGCTCAGCGTCCGACTCAACCAATCAGAATCATTTTTAATATTGATATTCTCACATCTAAGAAAGATTTTGGCCTGAATTTAGTTGATAATCATGTATTTGTGTAACTGATAAATGTAATGTAATGACAGAGACAGAGCCAATTCAGTGGATGGGGATGATTGGGAGGCCATGATGGGTAAGGGCAGATGGAGGGAATTTGGGAGGACACCAGGGTTACATTGAAGCATCAAACCACTGCAGCTGAATCATTATGGATTATGAATCATTATAAATCTTCAATCAGCTGAATGTTTATGAAAGGAAAAGTCAAACCTTAAGATGAGGATGAGGAGTGAAGCCACTGGCTCCCTTCAGTTCAGCTTCATCATTCTCCTGAAACACGTCAACAACACTGTCAGGCTAAACAGATGTCAAAATGTTGATCATGTGACAAAGTAAATGGTGAAACATCCCTCAGATAGATAGATAGACAGACAGACAGACAGACAGACAGACAGACAGACAGATAGATAGATAGATAGATAGATAGATGGATAGACGGATAGATAGATAGATTAATATATGGATAGATAGATAGACAGACAGACGTAGGTAGGTGGGTAGGTAGGTGGGTAGGTGGGTGGGTGGGTGGATGGATGGATGGATGGATGGATGGATGGGTGGGTGGGTGGGTGGGTGGATGGATGGATGGATGGATGGATGGATGGATAGATAGATAGATAGATAGATAGATAGATAGATAGATAGATAGATAGATAGATAGATTAAAACAGTTTGAAAAAGGATAGATAGATAGACAGACAGACAGACAGACGGACAGACGGACGGACGGACGGACGGACGGACGGACGGACGGACGGACGGACGGACGGACGGACGGACGGACGGACGGACGGACGGACGGACGGACGGACAGACAGACAGATAGACAGATAGATAGACTGATATTATTCATACTATGGCAAATTCTGGCTATCTTGGACCAGAAATGCCACAGGCTTCTCCAAAAAGATGATAAGTTGATGTACACGAGGCATCATTGTGGATGAAAATAGTACTCGGC